>NC_061080.1:6340307-6644436 GCF_021917145.1 Hypomesus transpacificus
ACTGGTGTTTATCAGCATGCTAGTGGCCTACCAGTTCCGACGGAGCAGGGTGAGTGAGTTCTACTCCATTGAGCACAGCAATGGTGTTTATACCATATTTTGTACATCTACTGTCTTGAAAAAATACAGTATATTCTATTATAATGAGCAGCAGTTAATTGTTTTGATGTTTGAAGCCATCATGGACAGATATATTATAAAGATATATAAAAAATATAAAGATTATGCATTGGTATAATCAGACCATGTCTTGAACTTTTCCTAATTTCTCTGTGATAGTGGTAGTGATCTAGTAGATTCATACCATATGCTGTAAGCTGTCTTTTTTTGAATAAAACCCAGTCAAGCGGCAAGACATGGTACTCCTCTAGTTGGCCAAAATGCATATTACTGATCAATAAATGCAATCACAGGATAGCTTCTAAGAGCAGTACCTTCTTGAAGCAGATAGCTTCTTGAAGTCGTATGTGACAATACACACACAAGCATCATGAGAAAAACCTTTTTTGATATTTATATAAATATTTATTTTGCTGTCAAAAGCTAAACATCAGATTAATTGTGTTTTTACATAGACTGTAAACAGAATGAACGACGCGTCTCTGCTTCCTCCCACTGTACAAAAATGAAGCCAAAATATCTATTGGAAGTCGCTTTGGATAAAAGTGTCTGCTAAATGAATACATGTATTTATCCTGTATACGGGTGCTGCCATATTGCGCTTGTGATGTCATTTGGAGCAAGAGTATGCGCAGTAGTGATCGGGTGGTGGAGCCGCGGTATTAAGGTCCCACCAATACACTCGCCCAACCCAATCGCGAGCACACACTAACCTTGTTATTAGGAGCGTTGTTAGAAATAAAACTCTACTGGGGCACAGGCCCCTATTAATATCCCTTTTTTTTCTTCCAAGCGTGCTACGCACAATGCACTACTCGGCTATAGAAACTCTAGCCTGACGTTGTCATACTCATAATTCTAGTCAGAATATGAGTCTGAGAACTCTCCGTTGGGCTTTGACTACAGGGCGTGTTTCAAACGAGTCTGGAAAACAAATGCCTCTTCGCCCAATTGGATAGATCTACAACCAATCAGAGCAACAGAGTATGTGACGTATGTTAAGCACCGCATAGTTGTTGTCAACAGAACTAAACTACAAGCAGACTTGAAGTATGATTGAAGAATGAATACAAACGATTTTTGCCGGTGTTGTAAAATTAATTTAAGAGTAGGGAGAGTACTTGTTCACACGGTCAACCTTTTTGAGCGAAACAATAAAGGGCAATGCATATACGAAGTTCTCCGTTTAGGATTACAACTCCATCGGGGCCAGCTGATAAATTAAACTTTTACCGAATCCGGTAGGAAGGACGGCAAAAACATATTTTCCATCGACAAATGCCTTGATTGCGTCTCTCTGTTCCTCTTTAAAAATTAATGCGCTGTCGATGTCTTCTAAAACAGACTCGATGGCAGAATCACAACATCCCAGATCTCCAGCGGTAGCCATGTTTGTTCAAACCGAATTCAACTTAAGCGCTCTTTTGTGACGTGGGTGATTACGTTACTGTTGATCATCTGTCCATCATCGTATAAAGCCCGCCCTGGCAATTTCATTGGTTCGCCCAGATTCTGGTTTTCTGTAGTTGGTCCCCAATACGAGACCCTCCAGACCCAATTTCCCGAACAAATTTCTTTTGGGCGGGGAGAAGTTGGGCTGGCAGCCAGGCTATAGAAACTCCCCTTGCTTAACCCACCATACAACAGGGACGCAAGTTTGATATCAGCTTTGGCAGGGACATCAATAGTTACCCTTACAGAAGGAAAACATATTGCAGTATATTGGAAAATATCATGTGATATATTAGGCAATATATTTCCATATATGGGATTTAATATTTATATTTTATAATACATTGCAACATATTGAACATGAATATATACTATAGGCCTATGTGTTTATTATATACTAGTGTAATAATTTGACCAATACGCTGTTCTTATTGGTCCAGAAGACGTTCTAAAAAGTTAATAAATCCGTTTGTATACCTCCTGAAAGTTTGCAGAGGTAAATAAATGTATTTACGGACCTAGCAACAAGCGTTTGCTGTAGCGATTGACCTTAACAACATAAGGCAGCATCTCCGCGGCAACAAAGTAGCCTTAAACAACAAAAAGTTTTTTGCACAGGTATGAAAACGCCCTGCAATCGCTTCCCGTTTTAAATAAGTATCTGAAGCATATAGAATTCTGGTTGAAAGAAAGTGGAGATGTAGTGACTGACGTCACCAGTGCAAGTGCAGCTGATTCATAGAGTTACTAGGTGCTTTCGACATGGACTGCGGCTGCATGAAACGACCGGCGCGAGTGGCCGCTTGCAGTTGGGGAGGAGTTGAAAACGGCTCTGTGAAGTCGGACATTTCAGCTTCTCGTGGTTTGCTGCGTTGACGTCAGTCACGGCCGATTAAACGCTGTTTGCTTACTTTACTCTATTAATATATTTAAACGTAGTCTTTCCGTTAGTGAAGAGGCGGAGTAAAACCCTTTCTTCCATACATTTTGTATTCAATTAAACAGTTTGGTCCGAATTTAAGCATTGACGAAACTGATGGTGTCAGAATGAATACAAAACACGCATCAAAGTTGTCGTGTGTGAGTCTGGCCAATCATGAAATAGCTGTGTCGTCACTTGAACCCGTGCAGTTGCTCTTGAGAAAATGCGCTCGGCTACACAGCCGGCAGTTCTCGAATCGATCTCACGGTACTTTGATGGCGACGTCACAGTGACGTGTCCCCGGCGCCGTCTCAAGTCGGACAAAAAGTCTAACCAGAATGCACTTTTTCAAGTCACCCGCCTGCAGCCGGCTGCGGCGCCGCATGAAGTCGAGTCATGTCGAACGCACCTAATATAACTAGAGACAGTTACTTCTGTCTTCCAAGATGGCGTCCACATTCATTTCTATGAAAAGTGCTCAGTGGCGCAGTGAGGCAAGCGAGAGCTCCTAACGGACTGCGCCATCTTTCCAGACCGACTCGTCCGGTCTTGCGCAGAAGCTTGTTCCTAGCTCCGAAACTCGTGCATGCTTGCAACTAGCTGTATACGTCATACTTTGCGACAACCAGTCGCGAGCTTGTGAGCTGGAGAATATGTGAACTGTCAGAATTTGGTACAAGTCCGATCAAGAAGCAGATAGCCTACATGTGAACTTTACGAAAATCAATACTATTAGTACTGTAGTATTATACGTGCAGGGCCTATTCGTTGTTCTTTTTGCTTCGTGTTTATAGTTTAACTGCTTATGTATTGTGTCGGATAAATAAACTGTAAACCTGAATATCTGGCTCCGTCGTTGTTCTAGCTTTGCAAAGCAAATTAAGCCTATACCTTTGTTACAATTATATTGATGATGAGTGTTGTTTACTATTACTAGCTTATTGTTAATGCCATCGTTGTGGTGTTAACTGACTTAGAGTTCTAACAATATAACGACCATAACAATATTGACGTTATCAAACATGATTTATTCATCTTTGTCTTTGCCTCAGAATAACATGTCAACAATATATGGGTCAATCCTGTTAACCGGTGCCTTTTGGACCTGGTAACTTCTGAAAACAAAATTATTTATTTTTCATGTTTTTAACATTTAATCAGGAAAGAGATATGTTTAACTGTTTGGAAAACATATTGGCCAAGCTCATGCACTTAAATCCTATAATTATGGGCATTTCGTTCAGACATAGACCATTACATTATTCCACCCTGTTAAGACATATGAATAACAATCACAAAGTTTAAAAAAATGTAAAGGCATAACAATATTTACCTTTTCTTGTCCATTATATGTCCCTTGTTGCAAATACATGACAAATAATGTATGCAACTTATTATGTTACTACATTTTCTAACAATATTTCCACCCTGTTAGCTGTACACACCTAACAGGGTGGAACCTAACAGGGGGGAATTTTGTTAACTATGTTAGCCCTAGCTCTGTGAGTGATCATGATCTAGCTAGCATGAGACCCTACATGTATACAGCCTTTTAATTCTTATATAAAACCATATTTGAAATTGTAAAATTTTATTTATTTTCTTAACAAAGTAGCCTAACAGGGTGGAAATTTAAGGTTGTGACGAACAGGTTGACATTATGAAACTTGGAAAAAAGATGAATCTGAAAGTTCATTTTAACTTCAGTTGGCCAAGTTGAATTCCTGACACAGGAAATGATATAATTTCATGAACTTTGTGTCATGGGAAGTGTAGGCTATTTTCTTAAGAGGGAAAAACTACAACCTAACAGGGTGGAACTTTTTTGGGGGGACACAAAGTAAATCCCCCCAAATAGGGTTTAATTTTTTTTTTTTTATAAAAAATATGTCTAAGTAGAAAGATTTTAACTTGGTCTAAAACATAATGAGCAAATAATTTGAATATTTTATTATTTAATGACTGATATTTATTGTAAGAGTTGATCATTTGTGATGGGGACATGGCAAAACATGGCAAAATTAACATGTGTACAAAATACAAAAGTGGTTAAAATACAAACTAATTGTCTTAAAGACACTTTTTGGTTATTTATATGATAAGGAAGACCTACACCTATAATTAAAGCCTTTTAGAATAAACATTTGTAACATTTTACAGCAATTATGAAGTAGGATTTCCTGGGGACATTAAAAGGCACCGGTTAACAGGATTGACCCATATAATGACGCCGTAACATGCCACGATATTATAACTAATTATATTAGGCTATAATTACGTTTGTCATGCCATGAGCATAATAGCGTTCATTACAAAATGGTTAAATCTGCTTTAAAATAACTGAAATTAACTCTACAAACAACCATCATGTATGTGCAACCATTTGTAAAACGTGCTACAATAAAGGCAGGCAGCTGTAGATAATCAAATCCTTTCTCCTTGTTCTCATTCAGCTCAGGAAAATCAGCAATTTGCTGATGCTCCCTTTTGTGCTCGTTCATTGTTCGTATCCGCAAGCACGTGAAAAAGCTAGTAGTATGAGCCAGGTTCGAGAATCGAACAAAAATGTTTGGGGGAGATAGTTTTAGATATGTTGACTGGAGTTAATAGAATAAAAACGACCGGAGGAGTCGGGTAGAAAATCAGAAATGCAATACCACCTACATCCACCGGGGCTGTTGCCTCAAGCCGAGAGTCAAGGGGTGGGGGCTTGAGCTGATTGCTCTGACATCATGGCATCTGTACGGTGTTCATTTTAGGACATCCTCAGATCTCAGACTCAATAGGGGTTATGCGCAACATTCTTCTGGGTTCTACAAAACAGATGTAACTACTTCCGTCCGGCCGCTTTTGAGGTAAACACAGTGTAGTAAAGGCCACCTACTATGCCGTTTTTTAAAGGAGCTACCCTTAATTACAATTTCCCATGTACACAGGATTGCCAAACGGACTTCCAGAGCCCCGAGTACCCTGGGGAGTAGCCTTTTTTTTGCTCGCAGACGATTAAAACTGTCAAACGAAGACTGTACCTGTAGAAGTCGAAGTGGACTCTAAGAATGCAGTGTTTGGCAATCAACTGCAACAACTACCAGTGTGACAGTATTTATTTACAGGTCAATTTTGTCGGTAGCGTAATCTTATACACCTGCTAACGTTAACGTTTTTTTTGGCCTAGTAGTAGGCTAGTAAACGTAATTCCTTCTAGGAACGATAGGTCCTAGCTATAGAAACCAGAATAATGATATGGATATGACACTAAATTAAAATGAGCTTCTTAAATTAATTTGCTGAATTCATATATTTCATTGATAATTTAGCACTAGTTGTGTAGCTATGTAGCCTACTGTGACGTTGTAGTTAATGTGTAGAGCTAGTGTTAGTGCTACCTCCTGGGAAACGGTCTAACGTTAGGCTATTATAACGTTATATGAACTCATCACTTTATTCCTGTCACACTTACCCTAATGTAGAGAGTAATACAACTAATAAAATCCTTGAACTTCCCTGTCAATATAAGTTATTTGGATCACCTAGCGCTGCAGATGTGTACAGAAGTGAGAAGCGGAAACGATTACATCTGTTTTCCGGTTCGAACGCTGAGCGCTCCGCACAACCCCTATTGTCAGACTCAAACGAAAAGGCGTCAAGTCTCAAACCAAAAGTCGTCAGACTCAGGCGAAACGGCTTCAGTCCCAGAAAAACCTCTGTCATTCTCAGACCAAACGCTCTCAAACCAAAACGCCATCGTTCTCAGACAAAACGCTCTCAAACCAAACGCCATCGTTCTCAGACAACGCTCTCAAACCAAACGCCATCGTTCTCAGACAAAACGCTCTCAAACCAAACGCCATCATTCTCAGACAAAACTCTCTCAAACCAAACGCCATCGTTCTCAGACAAAACGCCCTCAAACCAAACGCCATCGTTCTCAGACAAAACGCTCTCAAACCAAACGCCATCATTCTCAGACAAAACGCCATCAAACTAAACTTTGTCAGAATTTGTTTTGTCAAAGTTAGCTACCTAGAAGGGGGAGCTGCTGACTAGCTTTCTGAATTAGCTATAGCAGCTTTTAAAATGAATAGCATGGTGTTATTTCTGTTAACTGGTACAGCAAGAAAACATACTTTTGATATAGCTAATACAAAATACGTAACTTTACTGGCGGAACAATTGTTGAGATCGTCGCGCTGCGTGTTGATGACGTTTATGATTCTTTAGCAAAGTTTGTTTGTAGTATCCATGGCAACCGGAGGACTACACATAGGTTTACGTTACACGAGTGAACTAGCTTGCAGAAAACAACTACCGGTATTTTGTAGGGATGTCACGAGAACCGATACTTACGATACCTTCCGATGCTAAAATAACAAAACACCGACGATGCCCATTTTTTTGAAGCACCGTAAGTACCGTGAGCGCCGATGCCAGATGTTAGCATCGGTGCTGCGCCTTCAGGAGTGTTCCAGTCAAAGTTTACATTAAGAAAAACAAGATAACAACTGCTGCTTTAGCGATCGCCCCGCTTCGACTTGTTGACAAGAAAGACAAAAAAAGTAGTTTGCGTTTGAGGCAGATGACCGTGGCGTTATAATTAATCCACAGAAGCCATTATGCAAAAATGCTACCGCAGTCTTCAGACCAAGGGGGAATACTTCCAATTTAGCTAAGCACCTGAAAGATCGTCATCTGGATTTGTTTAAAGAATTCAAGGCAAGTTCTGATTCAGTTCCAGAAGAGGCGCAGCACCGATGCTAACATCTGGCATCATACAAAATAAATCAATGTTCGTTGAAGTCGCGGCGAAATTCTGAATACATCCAAAGAATGCTCTTTTTCTGTTTGTTTAATCTGTCATACTAAAATACACGTTACATGATGTTTGAGATGGTGGGCACGTGTGTTACAATGGCTTATGTACACAGTTTAGGTTAGCTGTAGTTTTAACGTTAGCCCATAGCTTAGAAGGTAAACTCATGTCATGTTCATCTTGTTAGCTGAATGGCTTAATTGCACTTTATTATGTTGTGCTATGCTCTATTGCACATGTTTTGTATGTCTTTGTAGGACATTTTGCTATTTTTCAAATATTTTAAAGAAGTTCATGGTTCAAGTAGCCTACATGGAATCTTAGACAATCCTCTTTTTTTTACCATGGTATCGAAATTGGAATCGAGAATCGTGTTATTTTAATGGTTTTGGCACCGACTACTGAATTTTTGGTATCGTGACACCCCTAGTATTTTGTATTAGCTATATCTTGCTATACCATATAGCTATTCTTGCTGTACTAGTTAACAGAAACAACACCATGGTATTCACTTTAAAAGCTGCTACTTTAGGTAATTCAGAAAGCTAGTCAGCAGCTCCCCCATCTAGCTAACTTTGATAACAACAAATCTGACAAAGTTTAGTTTGAGGGCGTTTTGTCTGAGAACGATGGCGTTTGGTTTGAGAGCGTTTTGTCTGAGAACGATGGCGTTTGGTTTGAGAGCGTTTTGTCTGAGAACGATGGCGTTTGGTTTGAGAGCGTTTTGTCTGAGAACGATGGCGTTTGGTTTGAGAGCGTTTTGTCTGAGAACGATGGCGTTTTGGTTTGAGAGCGTTTTGTCTGAGAACGATGGCGTTTGGTTTGAGAGTGTTTTGTCTGAGAACGATGGCGTTTGGTTTGAGAGCATTTGGTCTGAGAACGATGGCTTTTGGTTTGAGAGTGTTTGGTCTGAGAACGATGGCGTTTAGTTTGAGGACGTTTTGTCTGAGGACGTTTTGTCTGAGAATGACAGAGGTTTTTGTGAGACTGAAGCCGTTTCGCCTGAGACTGACGACTTTTGGTCTGAGACTTGACGCCTTTTTGTTAGAGTCTGACAATTGAGTCTGAGATCTGAGGATGTCCTAAAATGAACACCGTACGTCTGCTCCAGATTCACCGTGTTTGATTTGGGATCTTTCGACTTATTGTTGTAGCATATAAGAATTTGTAAAACAGTGCAAATCGTATAAAACATTTGTTTGTAAAACTCGACCTACAGTCTCGGTTAACAAACGTTTTAACAAATCGAGGCGATAAAGCCTTTTCTGACCTGTGGAAGAGTAAACATTTGGTTTCTTGTATGCTAATAAAAGCAGCATATTTTTTTGTTTCTTATATGTAATTTTATATTTACAAATACCACAATAACGTATTCCGATTTATATGGGAAAATGTATTGGTAATATATGTAAAGATATAGTGTCACATATGTTTAAAATACGGTAGAATATATTTTAAAATATATGTAAAAAAAATATATCTGCAAGCAGCAAGGGTGGATTCCTCCTTCAAAATTGCAAAATGTTGTACAATTGACATAATAGATAGTTACACTGGGAGTTAAAACTCAAACTTTAGATTTTACTGGGCCACAGCAGAAATATACTGGGGCACATGCCCCAGTAAAAAGGGTCTAAGGGACGCGCCTGCTTGTTATATCGTCAAATAACTAATTAAAAACAAACTGAAAATTAAAAATGAGCACGTGAACAGACATCAGCGTGATAAGAATGACCTAAAATGACAGAAATCGTCTCTGGGAAAGAAAATGTGGATGTGCACTTTGATTCTAATGTTTGGCTCATGTCCCATCTGCTAACATGGAGGGGGCGGGACTTACGACATATACTGCAGTTAGCCACCATGGGGCGATCGAAATATTTTGGCTTCACTTTTGAGGAGCTATTAAGCCGTCCATTCTTTTTACAGTCAATGCGTTATTACTGTGACATTACTATGTTAATGCTGTAATTTAACAACCGTGGACACTTTTGCTACGTCGAACACTTCATCGATGGCTTTATTTCAGCAAAGAACTCAACATACTAATACCATATTCCTGTATTTCTCGTCATTGGCTATTATTGTCCACAATACATAGATGAATCAATTTCTATAGTGTACATTTAACAGTTTTTGGTTTCCTTTCACATGAACCTCTGCAATTTCTGTGTTCAATACCATGTTGGATTTACATTTTAATTTAAATATAGATCTAACATGGTTTCCAACACAAAACATTCAAACAATACACTTGAGTATTTACAAAAACCTCTGTAAAGTAAGTCAATCATGTTGAACTAATCATGTCTCCCCTCACCCTCACAATATCTAACTGATTCACAATTTTTAACTTGTATCTACACTTGAATAACTTCCTTACCTCAATTACATTTTCTCTCTTTTCTCCTTCACCCACACTCACCATCTTGTCCCTACTAATACTTATCCTTTCCTTCCTTATATCTGCTGTTACCCATGTGTTCTTCCACTCATTACACCCCTTGTTGTCTGTCATCCATCTTTTCCTGCTCTTTCTCATACACCTACTCTTCTTGCCACACTGCTTTCCCCTTCCTACTCTATCCTTTCTTTCTCCCCTAAGAGGATACGAGCATCGGGTCTCTTGCTATTGGAGACAATCCTGTTTGGCTCTCTGCTCCTGTACTTCCCAGTGAGTGAGAATATGAGTGATGGGGAGTGAGATTAGAGTGTTCTTTTCAGATCACTGCACAGGATTATATTATAATGGAAGTTTTTAATGGGTAGGAGGTAATGGTTGTGGTGTGGGGGCAAATGGTTTAAACAACATGGCATTGCTCAAATGTGGTGAAGGATTATCTCTGCAGATATATCTCTTTTGATTCATCACCACAGTCATGGGTCAATTATTAATGTATCCATTAATCTCAAACATGGATGGAAGTGTTTTATTGAACGAGATTAGGGCATGCAAAAAGCTATGTCATTTATTACACTGTTTCAGTCCGCCTACTGTATTCACTATAATATTGACAAACCCAGCTTTATTGTGTTGTTTCCCTGGTAAGTGTAGTCTATCTACATCCTATCACATTAACATTTGACTTTTACATTTATTTGTTCAGCAATTACAAATTGTGCATGCAGTAAGTGCAGCAGATAGTCAAGGAGGTAACGAAGAATAACAAAGGCTTATGCACTGTTTTAACACAAACTGTAGCGCATGCAGCCCTGCCCCTAGGGAAAGGTTATATATATCGAATCTCTCTCAAGGACATCCCTGTGATGTTAACCACCACTTTTAGCAACAGAGTCATTTGATCTGCTTATGTTGACGTTGTCAGTGGTGCATTAAAAAATTAAGACAAATATACAGTCTAGTAAAGTACAGATATTGAGATATATAGTACATGAACTGACTGGTTTGAACTAAGAATGATCAGCAAGCTACCTACAAATGCAGTTGATATTATGTTGTTAACCTTGGACCATTGAGCAAAAGGTCCCAATGTTTTCTAAACTTTTTCTAGGCTTACATCTCTCTTTCTCTCTCTATGCTTCCCCCTGAGGTCTTCATCTTGTATTTCAAGCCCAGCATTTTCCGTTGCATCCTGCTCCGCTGGGTTCGAATGCTGGGATTCGTCATTGTATATGGAATGGTTACACTAAAGATGTACCGGTCAGTTCTGAAGTCAAGCTTGATCATTAGCTGTGTTTTGTGAAAGTCCAATCTAAGGATATGTTGTATCAGTTAAATCTCTTGTATGTATGTGGTTTGTATTCCTTAATACCAATACAAACAGTAGCTTACAGTAGTGTGTGTCCACTGAATGATGTATTTTTGTGCAAACAGGGTGCTAAAGGTGTTCCTCTCCCGCACGGCACAAAGAGTGCCCTACATGTCCAGTACTCATCTGCTGAGGATGCTGGGAATAATGGTGATGACTGTCAGCTGGTTCCTATGCGCATGGACCATTGGTGTTCTACAGAATCGTGACCGTAATGTCCCTTTGCTGATAACCTTCACAACATCAGATGGGCAAGGCTTCAGCCTGTGTGACCTTGATCGTTGGGACTACATGATGGCAGTAGGTGAGTGGACAACATGTTAACATGACAACAGATGAAGTTTTGGCTTTACAGTTATTGAATCTAAGGTCAGTCAAAAGAAAATCCCAATAAATTAGCTTTAAATGAGTGTACTTGAGTCAGAACATTGACTCACTTTGCTCAAGCAGTCACATTTGCTCATGATAATTGACAAATAACCTCAAGGATCACAATGACTCTTGCTTAAAGACTTGTTGCTCTTGTTGGTTAGTGGTAACTGATTTAAATTGTTGTACTCGCTGTGAAATATATATATATATTTTTTTTTACTGTTGCTTGCTTTTCTACAGGTACACTTGCACTTATAGCGATTTATGTTGTTTAATTGTAACTTAACTACATGCTCTTATGGTTCTTCCCTTGGGCACTTATTTTGGTTGTTCACAATGTGTGCTTCATGTTTTGGCTACCTGCAATGTTTTTGGGGCCATCTTGTTGTTATTATCAGTGGCCTATGCACTTTGTTAAGCTCTCTCTTGGAAGTCGCTTTAGATAAAATGAATGACCCTTTGTAACCAAGGTCAAATTCTTAAGATAAAAATATATTATTTTTCATTATTGTTATCTCTAATGAAAGGTGGTACTTAGCACTATCATATATAATAGCTAAATCCCTCATTAGTATTACTGAAATACATAAACTGAAGCATGAATACATTGGAGTGCTTCATCTGATTCCCACGATTTGCGCCAATGATGTATAACATGTGTAGCAGTCAAAAAAATGTATTTGTTCACATTTAGTGCGTTGTAACTGGGGGAGGAGGGGGCAGCGTTTTGGGCCCGCGGGCGGGCCTGGACGAAAAACAGGTTTTAAGTACCGTTGTGCTCCCGGAACAAGTGCATCTTTAGCTTTGCCTTTTCATGAAGGTGGGGAGATAGTCAGTGTCTCTGATGGAGGTGAGTAGATGATTCCACCATTGGGGGGGCAGACAGGAGAAGAGCTTGGGTTGGGAGCAGGCACTCTTGAGAGTTGGGACCACCAGACGGTTGTCAGAAGAAGACCGAAGGTGGCGGGTGGGGGTGTATGGCTGGAGGAGAGACTGGATGTAGGCAGGTGCAGTCCCGTTCACTCCTCAGAAGGTCAGTACCAGGGTCTTGAATCGGATACGGGCCGTGATGGGTGGCCAGTGAAGGGAGATGAGGAGCGGGGTAACAAGGGGAGGTTGAAGACCAGCCGGGCTGCTGCGTTCTGAATCTTCTGGAGAAGGCGGGTTGTGCATGCTGGGAGACTGGCGAGAAGCGAGTTGCAGTAGTCCAACTTGGAGTAGCAGCTGGGTAGAATGCTCAGACAGGTATCTCCTGATCTTCCGGATGTTGTAGAGGATGAATCTACACGACCGGGAGACTGCAGCAGTGTGGGCCGTGAGTGAGAGCTTGTTATCCATGGTAACCCAGAGGTTCCTGGCAGAGGATGAAAGGGTCACTGTCGCAGATCCCAGGGTGATTGGAGGAGGGAGTCAGGTGGCTGAGCGGTTAGGGAATCTGGCTGGTAATCTGAAGGTTGCCAGTTCGATTCCCATCCGTGCAAAAAAGACGTTGTGTCCTTGGGCAAGGCACTTCACCCTACTTGCCTCGGGGGATTGTCCCTGTACTTACTGTAAGTCGCTCTGGATACGAGCGTCTGCTAAATGACTAAATGTGAAATGTGATTGAGAGATTGTGGGAGATGGAGGGTTTGGCTGGGATGATGAGAAGTAAGAAGTTCTGGCGAAGTTCAGTTTACATAGTGACTGTCGACGGATTCTTCTTCGATTTATTTAAGTTAGTCATTGGTTTAAATAGAGTGATATACTCCAAGCAATCCTCTTGACTGTGTTCTCGAATCTACAGGCCTCTCATTGGGCACATTGGCCGCCATACACACAAAGTGCTGGAATTCTCCCAATGTGAAGACTCTATACCACCTGCGTTCAGGAGGGCTCCCTTTACAGTCCGCACTGCCGCTTCAGCTGCTCCATTTCTATGAGGTGAGTCGGCAGGATGGATCTTCCAAAACCATTTTGTGCCATTCTTGGCCGCCTTTCCCTCCACTCCTGGCCTTTCCAGATTCTCCAGGAACCGATAGAGGTCTTCAAGGGCAGGCTTAGCCCCGACAAAGTTGGTGCCTGGGTCAGACCATACCTTGCTGGGGTGCCCCCTCAGTGATGTAAATCGTTGATACGCAAGCAGAAATCCTTCTGCAGACATGTCACTGACAATGTCAGGATGAATAGCTCTGGATGCGATGCAACTAAACACGATACCCGACACCCTCAGCCTCACTCTCTTCTTTACCTCATCTTTCACTTCATATGGCCCAAATTGGTCCACAGCAGTGAACTGAAATGGAGCTGCTGGCGCGGTTTACTCAGGTGGTAGGTCGCTCATTATTTGTTGACACCATTTTGCTGTCACTTTCCTGCAGATTACGCAATTATCCAGTACTTTTTTGACAATCCTTTTTTGACAATCCAATACAGTGTACCTGCTTTACCCTCATGATAAACATTGTGGGCCTCTCGTGCGAGCAATGCAGAAATCCACGCATCTTGAAGGAGAATAGGCACTAAAGATTTGTCTTCTCTGAAGACCTGAATTCTGCCGCCCCAGAGAAGGAGTCCATCTTTGTGCCTAACCACTACTAACCGGTTGAGGGTAGTGTCAGGAAATGTTGTTCCTTCTTGAGCTGCCAAGCAGAGAGTTCTGAAGGCATACTCACAGTCTTCAACATTGAGCACAAGTGTTTTAGATTCTTCTTTTGAGGGTGATGCCTCCCACTTTGATTTCTTTCAGGTCTGGTCTTTAAGGCCTAGCCTGTCTTACCCAAGCAACAACATTCACCAGCCTGGACAAGCAGCTAATTCTTCTGGTGAGAGGATCTGGGGCCTCATGTATAAAGGATTGCACAGCTTTCATACCAGGAGATGGCTTATGGCCAAAACTCGAAAAGTACCTACGCACAGAAATATTCACATTTCTAATTGGTTGTTCCCATTCTTGATTGTGATTGGCTATATCGCGTTCCATACCGTTGTAAAATCCAGCATAACTTTACAGGGTGTCCTCATAACATTATTTAACATTCCATATTACTGCGCATTGAATATTTCAAATAAAAAAAGACGGCAAAGGTCTGGACATCTGGCTGTTGCGTGGCAACGATTTATGTAGGAACTATACTTTGTAGTGGCGGAAGAATGACTGTTTATTATTAAACTATTTTGTTTCAAATTGTTTTTATTTATGAAACCATATCAAATATTTGTAGTAACAGTTTTAGAAAAGCAATAAGCCCCGCGAGTCCACTTTGCGCCGTGCGTAACAATTCCCCTTACCTGTTCTAAAATCAGCGCAAAACACGGCTTCTTGGGGCTTATTGCTTAAGTATAAAACCGGTCGTACGCCAGGTCCTGCGCACCTTTCCTTTATAAATCCCAATCAACGTGAGATTGAACGAGCCACTGACCCCGCCTTGCCTCCTCCCATAAATGAATATGCAGATGGACTATAAATGAGCTCCTGAGGTCATTTCTTTGTCTGAATTACCGTACTTCTTTGAATAAATGCGCATATAAACGTTATTTAATAAATGCCGCAGCGTTTATTCGAAGAAATACGGTAAAATGGCTAAACACGCAAAAAAGAAAAAAAATCACAGACTGTGAGATTGAGGTTCTGACAACAGAGGTGGAGGCGAGAACATTTGTCATGTTTGGCGGCCTGTCATCAGGTATTAGCGACAAAAGAAAGTCGGCGGAGTGAGAAACTGTCACTATTTGCAAGCTTTTTGTGCGTACGCAACATTTATACATGAGACCCCATTTGTTTTTGATCTCACCTCCTCCATCAATGACAACAGGCCTGTTCTCATCTTTCCTCTCCTTCTGAAGAAATTGATCGAAGCCATCAGGTAGTTTGTCTTCCTCTTCCACATATCCAATACCTAAACCCTCATTGTCTTCATCTTTCAACTGATTTGGCAGGACAAATGTTTTGTGGGTCTCAAAGGGCCTCCTCGTTGTGGGGTCTGCTACTCCTGCCTCCCACATTGCGTAGACTGAAGCCATGGCTTCAGAGAAAATCCACCTGCTTGCAGAATTTCCTCAACCTCTTTGGTCACTTTGCTCAGTCTGTTTGCAATATTGTGGGATGTTAGGACATCATCCATGTAGCTATCTTCCTCCAGTACCCTTCGTGCCTCCTCCAGGTGAGTTGCAACTGTATGCCTAGCCTCAACCATGGTGTCTTACATGTGAACTGTCTTGGTCATGAAGGGGACCTCAGCAGGGATCTCCTAATATTTGATGGCAGCTATTCTCATAAAACGAGCAAACTATGTCTTCGACTCATGGGCCGTCATGTTTACTTGCTCAAACAGATCAGGGGGGTATTCGTCGCAGCTCGCTAAGTGGTTTAGCGAGCTAATTCTTAGGCTAAGATAAAACACGCCCCTCTTTGTGGTTCGTGGAAGCAACTTTTGATAAATCACCATAGTAACATAAGTGTAGCTGGATGAGCTTGCCACACCCCCGGGAAAAAAAACATGGCAGCTCCTTTTTGAGAGACCCAGTTGACGAAGGAGCTATTTTAGTTTGATTAGCCTTTCATACCGAAGGAGTTCTTCACGATCGCCAAGAACCTCTGTGTCACACGGATGAGTTCCTGTTTGAGTGATATCGATTCAGCCGACAAGGGCTCATTTATTTGTAAGACCTTCTCGGGCCGCACATTGCAAATCTCACACGCCGCAGCAGAGCTTTAACTGTGCTTCAGACTCTCTGCATAGCCTTGAGGTGTTTTGCGTCAGGTACAATTTTATACAGTGTAGGTGATGCAGAAAACGTTGGCAAAGCCGCAGCATGCGTTGCTGTAAAAAAAAGTGTACTTGGCGCTCAACCAGCTGATTAATAAATTCATCGTATTCCCAGGCCATGTCCCAGTCAATGACATCAAAGAGGGATTTTATGCAATTGCAGGTAATTGAATAAATAAATATTTTACCATTTCATGAAAATGCATTCCTATCACTATTCATTACGGAGCTTATCATTATGCAGAGTTTCCTAATGTCATTGGCGCAGTGGACTGCACCCATATCCGCCTTAAAAAGGCCCTGTGGGCCAAATGAGGCCAGTTTTGTGTATAGAGCTTTTCACAGCCTAAATGTGCAGGTACTTGTCAAGGACAATTTTCCTCAAATTACATTGCTCTAAGAACAATCATTTGTCTTTGACAATAGAACTTGCAATTGCCTGCTGTAGGCTACCAATATACTGTACAATACCCATGACTTGACTGAAATTAATCTTAGATGATCTGTGACTCCACCTGCCTGATCACAAATGTTGAGGTCAAGTGGCTGGGGTCTGTCCACGACTCCCGGATATTCCGAGACTCCACACTATGCCACAGCTTTGAGCAAGGTATGGCAAATCTCATGTCATTCAGAAATTGAATATTTCATGTAGAGGTGATCCAACATTGTTCATATCATATACTAGGTAACTATGATGGGCTCCTAATTGGAGACGGGTTACGCCTGCAGGCCCTGGTTCATGACCCCCTATCCCGAGCCAGCCCCAGGCCCTGAAGTGCGGTTTAACGGTGCTCTCGCTAGAACGAGGGCACGGATAGAAATGACCTTTGGCCTACTAAAAGGCAGATTTAATTGTCTGCAGGGGCTGAGGGTGGAACCGGACAGGGCCTGTGCGATCATGGTGGCATGTGCCGTGCTCTACATTGTGGCCACACTCAGGAGGGAGAGGGTCCCAGTGATCGTGGCCCATCCTGAGGACGATGTGGAACCGATCCATCTAAATGAGCAGTCTGGAGCGGCTGCAAAGAACACAATTGCCCAGCATAATTTCAGATAGCTGTCCAGATGACTTTGGGTAATGTTGGACTCATTTTATGTTCTTTATGTTTGCATGTTTCATTTATATGGTTAGCTACCCTGTTTGCTTGTAAGTTACCCATTAATAGTCCATTGTTTCGCTCGTCGTTGTCTAGGGGGTAATATCAAGGCTAAACCAAAGGCTACACTAAGCAGCGGCAGGCCCTGACAGGTGAAAAGTGGAAACAGAAGACGGGAACACTCACCCCACTCCAGTAGACTCCCACCCCGGTCTCCAGGACAGCCCAAACCGCCGTTCGGTTCGGCGGACAGCTCGCTCTCGGTTGGTTGGGTTGATCAGCGTATATAGATTTAGTCGGTATGTTAAGCACGGCGTGTGCAACGTAATATGGATCCGCAGACGTGGGTAAACAGAAAACACAGGGGGACAACCGGTCGCGTCGATCCGGGAGTTTAAAAACAATAAATTCCTCCCCTTAATTACCCGGGCCCCAATCGAGACACCGTTCCAGTCTCCTCCAATCACCACCATGTGTAAGGCCGCCGTGCCACTAAGGTTACAATTAAAAGTTACTCCTGAGACAGGAATCTAAACCTCCCTCTCACCCTGCCACTAGGCGTGTGCGTAACATCCATTCTCAGCCATCATCGAGTCCATCCATCCTGACCACCACCTCTTCCCATCCAGTCTGGTTTGAACCTCCACTGCCAAGGACCAAGGCAGAATGCACCAGATCATTTGGTCCCACCCTGACCTGTTCCACTCCAGGACCAGCAGGAGAGCATGCAGGATCATTGCTGACCCTTCCCATCCTGACCACCACCTCTTCCCATCCAGCAAAAGGGTCCAGTCCATTAAAACCAATGGACTCACAAACAAGAGTCAGGTGGTTGAGCGGTTAGGGAATTGAGCTAGTAATCAGAAAGTTGCCGGTTTGATTCTTGGCCATGCAAATTGACAAGTGGGCAAGGCATTTCACCCTACCTGCCTCGGGGGAATGTCCCCTGTACTGTAAGTCGCTCTGGATAAGAGCGTCTGCTAAATGTAAATGTAACAAGGGGCTCACAAACAAGCCCCCTGCACCACACTGACTCTGGGACCCCCGCACACAATAGACTGCAGTTTGCATCCTTATTCATTCAATTAATTCTGATTCTGAATAGATGAACATGCTGAAGAATAATGTAAGAGATCCATGTTGTACAATAAAGCCTTTTTTTCTCCCCCCTTTATTGGTTATCCTGTAAATGAAGGTGCACAAGAAATACGATTTTCAGTTTAATTACAATTCATGGCAAAGCTCACAAATATTTTTGCCAAAGCTTTGCTTTACAGGGTTACACTTACATTCAGCTGCCGTTTAAGCAATTTAACCTCCAAATCCAGCTTCATTGAGCTTAAGTGGAGGTTGTGAATTTTGGCACGCAAGTAGCGCTTATGTAGTGTGCGCACATCTTCAGTGTCAGTCTGGAAAAAAGCAAACCATTCATAATTTTGTTCAGTGTGGTGGTCAGATGCCAACTAAACTCAGACCTCACAATGTGAAGGTATGTAATGAGAACTCACCTCCCCATCCCCAGTTCCCAAAGAGTGAGAGGGGCCAGGCTCCGGCGGATCAGGCCGTGGTCCAGCAGGATTTGCCTAAAGGAATGCGTTGATGTAGTGAGTGCCAGGAGTGAGTGGGATAGGAGTATTAGTTAACACAACTTGCATTTACCAAATCACTGGAGAAGGTGGAAAGAGTGTCCTCATCGTCTAAACTGACCGCCTGTTAGTGAATTAGGAATTATTAGGAACTGTATGTTTAGAATCATTACACAATGATGCAGCAATATCAACTTACATCAGTGGGCTCCTCTCCCCTGACCAACACATTGGGAGGTGGCTGCAGGAGTGTGATCGAACCTCCGGCCACTGCAAAATGTGACTATGGTTAACCAAATGACTAATTATGAAGGAAACTCATAGAATGAAGTGCACCTACCTTGGACATATGGATTCTCTCCTGCCACCACCTCTCCAGAGGAGCTGCCCCCAGCTATGCCCTGCATGATTGGCCTACCCCTGTTATTGACCAGGGCCAGCTCCTCAGCAGGGGTTAGCTCAGGACCTCGGGGTCCTCCCCCCGTCTTCATCATATCCGCCTTTTTCTTGTTTGCCAAAAGATGAAGGATATGACACTGACAAGGTTCAATACATTACCATGGCACATATTGTATTGACTCACCAGCCTGAATGATGTTCTTGTGCTTCACTTTAACTTGCTCCCAAGTTATTTTAGTGGCTGGGTTGAAACTACATGGGGGTTGAAAGCACTCATAATTATATGACAGTGTTTTAGTACACCATACCATATCATTATTGTTTAAAATGATTAAAGTGGACTCATGATACGGAGAGAATCTAACACAATTTCTTTTCACTGCTTCAATTGATTGAATAATACATTGAAGCCTACATACATACTGTGATCCGCCCATACACAGATTTGCACATATTCAAACTCATACTTCTATATGGTCATCTACGCATGCATATGCACATATATAGTACATGATAAATAAGCGCTTTCAGTACATACATCATCATAAGTGTCTATGAATTCATATCAATAAGATACTCTTTGGCCTTGGTTTTATCTAGGCCTACTTATTCTGTAAGAGTTGAGATCATTATATTCGCTAGCAAGATCTAATTCGATGATTAATTTCCAAGCCTAAGATCACATTTAAAGAAATGTGATCTGATTGGGTTAATGAGGCACTTAAGATGAGCCTACACATTTTCCCAAAACTTACGCATTTAGCTTATTGGCAATTGTTTGCCAAGCTGCCTGTCTTGCTTTGGCAGCAGTGGCGGTGTTTGACTTAGCCATTGTTATTTCTTTTTAGTCTTCGTAGAGACTTGTGATTATCGTTTGCTCTGATGGCAAGAATGTCACCGCTCTCACTTTAACGTTGGTCATTTCCGCCATAATACCGTTAGAAAATCACAGTTTTGGTGATCAACCTTTACTGCCTTTTGAATTAGGACGTGCACGTGCAATTTCCCTGATAAGTTTAGCCTGATTGAAATTAACCACATGATTTGGATGCGGATCAGCTAAAGTGACAATTGATTAACTTAGCTTCAACCCTTACGACGAACGGGCCCCAGGGTGTGCTCCGCCCACTGTCTTTCCAAGAGGGGCAAGTCTCCTTTCTCTGTGACTCATGAGCAACTCAATCTGCTCAGGTCTCCTCAGCTCATCAAGTTCAACTTCTGGGAAGAATCTCCTTAGCTCTTCAGGCCTGACAGCTTGGTGAACTTTGGCGATGTCCGTCAGCCCATAACAGATTAGTTCATCGGCCCTCTCAGTCCCTTTGGAGGTTTTGATTCGAACTCTCAGGAGGTATCTTCTTGTGGCTACTTTGGTAGTCATTCCACCCACTCCATGCACAAGTGTGATCTTCTCACACCTAAGATTCAATCTGTTGGCTGCTTTATGTGTGATATAATTGGTGTCTGAAGCCAGATCCACAAGTTCTCTCCATCCACTTTCTTTGAGGAGGCTCACCTGGTTCTTAGCTGGACAGCTGACCTTTGACGAATTATTGGTGAAGGCCTTCCTGCACTTCTCAGCTAACTCAGGGGTAAGTTCATCCAAGAATCTTTTCTGTTCCTCAGTTAAACCAATTATGTCTCGTTGTTTCTCAAGTTCACGCCTCTTGCTGTTCCCTCTTGGACAAAGAAGAAAGTGGTGATCTGAGGGGCGTCTCTTTTTGCAGTCTACATTCCCGCACAGGTGAGTGTCTCTGCAGCCGTCATCATACTTATGATACCCTAAGCACTCCCTGCACGCACCAATCCTTTCCACAGCAGCTTCCTTGTCTGACACCTTCAGCCCCCTGAACTTCTTGCAGAAGAAAATCCTGTCCTTATGTCTCATCTCCGCAGATAATGCTTCCCTCCTCAGCATCCTCTTTCTTTGTGGCTTGAGTTGAGGCATATTTCTTGTTAAATGTCCTTTCTACTTTGTCTGAACCCTGGCTTGTCTGTGATTTGTAGGTGCTCTAGCCTCTCGAAGATCTCTTGCTTCTTCAGAAAAGCTAACAGCATGTAAAAGTGCTTATCTTCAGTGGCATCATTGCTAGGATCCACCATGAACATCAGCCAGTCCTTCTTCAAACCCTCAGGAAGCTTGCTCTCTAAAGGCCCACCACCAGTGGGATTTTGATGGCGCCGGTACTTCCTAGGTCTGTGAGGTCAGCGAGAGCTTTTCCAATGGTCTGAATGAGGTCTACTACTTTCCTCGGCTGATTTCCTCTGACTGGCTGAATATTCTCAAGCTCATCTACAGTTTCTAGAGCAATGGTACATTTGTTACCATACCTATTTGCCAGCACTCTGCCAGCCGAAACTTTGGTGCATCTCTAACTGCTACATCTTGAACCTCGCGTGATGATTTAGTAGTGGAGGTCTCAAGAACACCACAGCAATGTAAAACCAGGTTCAATGTCCTCAGATGGAGGGGCAAGAAAAATTGGCAGGCAAATCCAAAAGTAGCCAAAAGCCTCCTCTGCTGATTGCAAATTTGTCTGAAAATTATGAGAGAACAAGTCAGGTAAGCTTGCATCTTTATAATAAGCGCCGCAATTAGCTGCGAACCGCCGCGATTAGCTGCAAACCGCCGCGATTACCTGCGAACCGCCGCGATTAGCTGCGAAGCGCCGTGATTAGCTGCGAAGCGCCTTTTTCCTTTTGCCGCCCATGTTATCAAATTGGACCAGCCACACAGGCTGCGAATTGCTGTGAAGTGCCGCGATCCTTTCGACAGATGGTCGAATTCTTCCGCAAGCCGCTTGAGAATTTGGCTGTAGGATGATAAAAACACCATATTCTAATGATGTATTTGGATAAACATGTTATTAAGATTTTATTACATTAGGTGTAAGCAACAGTTCAGCCTATCACTTAAAGGTATGGTAAGCAAGTTTTGCGAAGCTAGCTATTTTAGCTTTTGTTTGACACAATTCAAACCAAAATATCCCACCCCAAAGATTCAAAACCAGTTCCTCAAAACTACAGTAACGCATTGAGTGCAGGGGCAGAGTGTGCGCAGGTGGGTAGGTAGACGGACAGGTAGCCTGTCCAATCATTAGTCAGAGTAAGGCTTAATAATTGGTTGTGTTGTCTTTTTCTACAGAAACTAGTGATAACAGACATTCCAACTCTCCTGTAAGTTCCTGTAGTCTTCCGCATTTAATAGGCCCCCAAATTATATACAATATCCCCAAAATATATATACATATATATATTCTTTTTTTGCGAGTGTCAGAGAGTTCAATGGTCATTTCTGATGGTAGACCAACTCTAGAGAAATGGAGAGAGTCAGAGACAGACTTGGTGAGAGATTGAAGCAGCACACGTCCTGATTGGTCTCACTTTGTGCTAACTATTCGTTTTCTCGGTTCTCCAGTTCATCCATAAGTTCGATTCAGTTTAATGTCTGCAGCACCATGGCAGAGTGTCCAAATAAAAAAGTACAAAATGCACTGTATTCTTTCGTAATGTGTGTAAAAGAAAAAATGTCTTTGTATATACATGTTTTGTAGCTGTGTGTGTGTGTGTGTGTGGGGGGGGGGGGGCGACAGTAAAGCCACCTCCCTCTGAAATTAGTTTTTGCAGGTTGGGATGTCTGTGATAAAGCCACCAACAAAGAAGATTCGGTCAAGCGTACATACTGGACATGACACATAAAAAGCATTCTCAATGGTATGTAGGAGGGGTGAGCAGTGATGCCATTATCTGTTTCTGTTTAATCAAAAAAGTATCTGTATTCAGATATAAACTGGAAGTGGCTGAGCCTAATCCGGACTAAGTTTTAATCGTGTTTCATGACAGTTCATTTTTACACAATGGACAGAGACCATGTACAATTTCCATCAGCGAAGCTATTTATAACTGCTGTGAAATTGTATGCGCTGCTCAAATGGGAGACAGTCTAAAGCAGTCTTTGAAGCCAAATCATTTAAATATAGGCTACAGTAAGTGAACATGGAAATTGGTTCAAACCTAATTATTACTGATTGAACCACCCAACTAGGCATGGGCCGGTATCAGATTTTGATGGTAGGATATCCTTGAGAAAAAATACCACAGTATCACGGTATTGCGATAACAGCTCTAAAATATCTTTAGTGAACACAATGTAATTTTTATAAAATTGTTTGAACAGCACTCATGTCAAGTTAAATAGTTCAATTCTTATTTTTTTACTAAAAAAGAAGAATTCATTCATATTTGTCTGGTTTTTAACTCTGTATAACTCGAGACAACTATCAACTCCGCAGAAAATCTGCACTTCTCCGCGTGAGAAATGGTTGAAATGCATGAGTCTCACAGCAAATGCGTGACATTTGAGACCTGTAGTAGGCTAATCTACAGAGCCCTGAAGGGACCTTTGAAAAAGAAGAAAAAAAGGACTCTTCCCGACTAGAAACTTTCTCGGACGCAGTTTACGGTGTGTGGATAGCATTACCTATAGCTTCATTACCTTCATTCAAGACACTGGCGTTCTTTTATTTATACACACACATCACAATGTGCAACGTTGACAACACTTATATTTAATAAAGGGTTATGTAGAGGCTAATTCCAATATAGCCATACCTATTAATATAAATGGCAAGTAAACGTGAAACTTTTTAATATATTGTGAATCTTTCTTGTTTGCACGTGAAACTTTTCTCGTCCGGACGAGTGTCCTTTTTATACATTTTAATTCTTTTAATTTTTATTAAGTCCCTTCATTCAGTGGCTCCGTACTAATCTGCTCTTCCCCATAAAAATATTTTTCTATGGCTCTGGTGCAGGGCCGTACGCAGGGCCCAAAAAATACTGAGATCATGAGTCAGAACTTCTTGGCGGGTTCGGGGGCATGCTCCCCCGGAATTTTTTTAAATTACATTATTTAAATATGGCCATTTTCTCTTATTGAGTCTTAAGGAGCAAAAACATCATCATTATGACTTTTGAATATGGGGCGGTGTGGAGCTTTTGAAATTTTGAGGTAAACATGGGGCATTCTGAGGCTTTTTGAAGGACCTTTATGGGACTCATGAAGTAAGGACAAGTTACCACAATTTTTTTTAAATTATTATATGGCAACGACGATACGAGCGTTCTGATTGGATAATGGGATAAACGGATCCGTATTGCCCTCTGACGTCAGCTTCAAAATGAGCGATATCGACGAGTCAGCTGCTGAGTTTTACTATCCAGATGATGCTGAAAAGCTTTGTCATCGAAAGTGAGGATGAAGACCAGACTCTTTGAATCACTTGTGTCGTTATTTTGTGATGAAATTAAAGCCATTTTAGCAGAACCATGTTGTCCGCTTTCTATCAAAAGTAATGAGTTGCTTGGCAACACATGAAACACACCGTGAGAAGACTTGAGAGCTAGCTACAATCAGCCTAAAGGTACCATTTATTTTCGTTTACAAAATGAAAAGAATCTAAAATTGCCATATAATAAACTACTTACTAACCTCGACCGTTCGGTCATGCCGGGAAATATCAAACTGAGGCTGGAACGTATCGACCGAGCGATAGCGAGTCAGTTTGATATTTCCCAATTGCCACAGAATTTCATTTTCAATCAATCACATCAATGACATATCAATCGCAAAATGAATGTTGATTCAACCGGTGGAAATTGATTGAAAACCGGTACTGACGGAGTTAACCAAACTTTGATTTGATGTTTCCTTATCTGAGTAGTACGCTGCTGCAATACAAATATTTCCACATGAAAATGAATCTTTCTTCTCACAGTCATCTGCCACTTAAACTTCTCTTAACCTACATATTTAGTTTGCTGCGCTCCTCTTCCAGTGACTGTAACTAACATAGGCTATTCACTAACAGTAGCGGTATGTCTATGGCGGTAACATCAGCGTCCGACTTGTGTTTGGTGGTTACCATAACGACAGTACGTTTTGTTGATGACGCGCAGCACGTATGTCCAAACTCTTGAGCTACTCGGCTCTTCAAGTATAAAATCACGTTACGGTTTGTGGGAGACCAAGATCATCGTCCTGCAGTCAGTTTCACGTGTACTTTATTTTGAGTTTATATACCACGATTTAAGCAACAAAAAAAACGTTGTACGGATTTAGTCTGGACAGTCCGGTTTTCCAGCCCTTTGTCCGGACCGCTGTTGCGTGTCTTCCTTTTCGCCCTTTTGTCCTCCTTTTTGATCCTTCCTGCCCATCGTTGTTACCACTCGCGTGGGCTTCAGTGCCAAAAAAAATACCTCCTTCTAATGATGTGTCGTTCGTGAACGATTCGTTCATTTTGAACGAATCATTAGTATGACTCGGGAGTAACGAGTAGTCTCAGAGAGCGATTCTTTCATTTTCTCGTGGCCGAGAAAGAAAAATAAAATAAAATAGCTAAACCTATAATTATCACTTGTAAACAAATATCATTCACATCTTACTAAACCTAGTCACGCGAAAGTAAATGAGGTAAACAAATCCTTTCTGTTTCCTCTTCTGAGCCTATGCAGGTCACGTAAAAAATTATCCAAAGACTCATACCCGGCAGATGAACGAATCATTGATCCGAAGACCCGGTTGTCGGAAGAACGAAATATTGATCTGAAGACACGGTTGGGAGGTGAACGATTTGTTCATCTGCTGGGTACAAGTCTTTGGATCGTTTTTCACGTGACCTGCATAGGCTCAGTACTGGTAGCTAGCAAAAACAGAAACAATTAGTTCATTTTGACTGGGTCTTCGGATATGGATCTTTGGATCGTTTTTCACGTGACCTGCATAGGCTTAGTAGTGGTAGCTAGCAAAAAAAGAAAGGTATCGTTCATTTTGACTGGGTCTTCGGATACAGATCATTTGTCACGTGACCTGCATAGGCTCAGAAGAGGAAACAGAAAGGATTTGTTTGTTCACTTTCACGTGACTAGGTTTAGTAAGACATGAATGATATTTGTTCACAAGTAATAAATACAGGTTTTGTTATTTTTTTGTACTTTACTTATAGTTAAGTGCAGCGTAATTGTTTTCCGTGATAATTAAATGCTAGTGTGATAATAAATGACCATTTCAAATCATGCAAACTGTCATGATACATTATTTTAATGCAGGAATTTATTTTAAAATGGTATCTGCTGGTTTACATTTACATTACATTTACACATTTATCCATTGATTTACATTAAATTGATTTACATTAAATTTTTCTGAACGAGATTCAGTAAAATGATCTGAACTTCCCATCACTACCTCCTTCAAACCTACGTGGAGTTCAGAGCTCCACTTTGCCGCTAAGGCCAGCACAGATCAATATAATGCCTTCTGCAAGCTCTGTTGCATTGATATAGATGTCAGTAGTAGGAGGAAAGGGGCTTTAGTGGTGGAGTACTGAAGGCGTCAACAACACCTTTGTTTTCTTGAATGAAAGCGTATCAAATCAAGGAAATACCGTGTCTACAAGAGCAAATTCAGACGGCTTTGGATCACAATTTACGGCTGCTGGATGAAAACTCTTCGGTCTTTGGATCGTCTAACTAGATAGCTTAGCTTTGTCGGATCGGGATGCCGAACTGCGCGGTTTGCATGGCGGGTGTTGCCCGTCTGTGCCAGGGAGATGTCATGTTATGTATGGAATGTTCTGCAGCCCGTGGATCACAACATCAAAGGAGTCGCGGCACTGTTGAAAGTGCGGTTTCTGGCGTCATTGTAGACGATCTGTTGTGTTATGCTGTCAGCAAAATGGACGTCGTTGTTAACGACCTTCTTGCTAAGGTATGTTGCGAAACCTATATGGACGAGGAAATCCAAAACAGTAAAAAGCTCCTCTATGAGGTTTGTGACCCCGGTGAAAGGTGCGGGAAGCGCCAGGGGGCTGGCAAAAGTATGTCCAACATGACAGACATTCTGAAAGTCCTACATACCATGGACCCTGACCAGGTGCTGATATTTGCCTCGGTAGCGTTTACCCGCGATCGACCTCACCAACATCGATGCATCCCTGTGCCTCCAAGAGCTAAAGCTTGTTCGACAAGAGATGGCAGCTATGCGTGACGCCTCTCAAGATGAGTTAAGACTTAGATCTGAATTTACCAAGTCCATATCGGACGCGGAACGCAATATTGCGAAGCTCCAAGCTGAGATTGTCGTCCTAAAAACAGAAGTGCAACAGCATCGCGACACCACCCCACGCTCTACTAGAGCCTTGATGGCAATCTTCATATTAGTGATATAGAGCTGCTCCCTGAGGACTTTTACTTACCACAGCAACGCGCATAGATCTACGTCGTGGTTAGATCACTGTGTTTGTTCTGATTCATTGCACCAGAGTTTCTGAAATTCGTGTACTTGATTTTGTGTCCTCAGTCCCCGTGTTAACATACTCAGTTGACGACCTGAAATCTTCAGCCAGTAGAATCAATTGGGAACGTGCGTCTCATGATGTTTTGTTGCAGTATTAAAACTGTATTGAAAACCTGAGTTGAAAAACGAACAAAAGTCACAGGGAGTCTCTTGACAGTTTTTTATGTGAGATCTTCCAAAAACTACAGGAAGCGTCAAAAACGTATTTTCCTGGTAGGAAACACACTGTGTACCACTCGATTCCCAATTGGAATTAAGTTGTCAAGGAATATCACAGTGGTACTCGGGTTTGCTTTCACTTTGTGGCGAGATAATGGTCGACCTAAACATGGAGCCATCTCGGAGCTCATGCGAACCTCAAGGGTGAAATTTTAATATTCCCTTAGGCAATGCTGCCGTACTGAGGTCCAACACTGGGCCAACACGCTGGCAAAGTGCTTACATAAGGGGGGAAGCAGGGGCTTCTGGTCTGCCCTCCGCTCCCAAAATGGCTCCAAATCCAGTCTACCTAGTACAATTGACGGACACTCTGGTATATTGTTGAACTCTGTCAATTCCACTGTATATAAGTCATGCGTAAACAGTGCAGTTCAGTCAGGTGTCCCTAACAACCCAGGAATGTTTGTTTCTGTTGATGAAGTATGTGACGCCATTAATGCGCTGTCCAATGGGAAAGCATGTGATGTTGATTGCATTTCAGCGGCGCATCTGAAGTATGCAGGTCCCCGGCTGCCTGGGTTGTTGTCACTGTTGTTTTCTGCTGTGCTCCGACATGGTTATGTTCCACCTAGGCTACTTAACATTGTTCTCATTCCAATCATTAAGAAGAAAAATGGCAACGTGACTGACAGAGACAGCTATCGCCCGATAGCGGTCTCCAGTCCGATTTGTAAAGTGTTTATCACCGGATAACCAGTTTGGTTTTAAGAAACAGCATGACACTGACTTGTGTGTATTTGCGCTGAAGGAGGTAATTTGTTTACATTTACATTACATTACATTTACATTTAAGCATTTAGCAGACACTTTTATCCAAAGCGACTTCCAAGACAGAGCTTTACAAAAGAGCATAGGTCACTGATCATAACAACGAGGTAGTCCCAAACATTGCAAGCAGCCAAAACATGAAGCATACATTGTGAAAAAACTAAACAAGTGCCAAAAGGGAAGACCTATAAGAGCATGCGGTTATACAAGTTACAAATTTAAACAACATGAACCACAAAAAGTGCAGGACTGTACCTGTAGAAGAACAATCAACAGTAAAATATTTCACAGCGAGTACAAGACTTAACTTTGTTATAACTAACCTACAAGAGCAACAAGTCCCTCAATAAGAGTCATTGTGATCCTGGAGGAAACTAACATCAGGTCCAGCCAAGCATTCCTAAGTGCTGTTGTACTCCCGGAACAAGTGCGTCTTGAGCCTTTTCTTGAAGGTGGGGAGACAGTCAGTGTCCCTTATGGAGGTGGGGAGCTGGTTCCACCATTGGGGGGCCAGGCAGGAGAAGAGCTTGTGTTGGGACTGGGCGGTCTTGAGCGGTGGGACCACCAGGCGGTCGTCTGAGGAAGACCGTAGGTGACGGGTGGGGGTGTTAGGTTGCAGGAAAGACTTGATGTAGTCGGGTGCAGTCCCGTTCACTGCTCGGAAGGTCAGTACCAGGGTCTTGAATCTGATACGGCGTTGATGGGTAGCCAGTAGAGAGATGAGGAGCGGGGTAACATGGGAGCGTCTGGGTAGACGTTACTACCAGAAACGGGGCTCCCCTTTATTTGTAGCCTTCCTTGACGCCTCCAAAGCATTTGATCGTGTTAATCACTGGTTGCTCTTTAAGAAAATTATCGACAGGAACATACCACTGTACTTAATACGTTTACTCGTAGCTTAGTACAATGTTTTGACCTTTAGAGTTTGTTGGGGCAATGTTGCTTCTGTATTGCTGCGACTCTTACTTGTAAACTTTCTATTACTTTCTTTCTCCATTTAGCCTCCGTTTTGTTGTTCTTACTGAATGATTTTTTTTTATTGGAGTCCTTTAAGACAACATTTAGTTGTTGTTTTGTTATAGGAAAGAATTGTGGTTTGTTCGCGTGGGCGACACCAGGGGTGTTATCAAGTAAATTGTTAGAAACTCAAACTTTAGATTTTACTGGGGCACGTGCCCCAGTAAAAAGGGTCCAACGACGCCCCTGGGCGACACATACAATGTGCAGTTTTCTTGAGTAGGCTATTCGTCTATACATTCGTTTATACAAAGTATACGCCCTTATCGCCCCACGTCTTATATTTGAAAGTGCATCAAGTTTATCGTGTAGCCAATATTCATATTAATAGATAACTGCATATCAATAGTGTTTGGTGCCTGCCGAAGATTATCCCCCTCCCCTCCCACCCTATTTTGAGACTGAATCATTCTGGGAGCTCATGTTGACGACTGTGCCACAAAAATGATTTTTTTCCAGTGACAAGGGAAGCAAGTTGTAGGGGGGGTCACATTTCGGCAAGCTCATATTTTGCCTGCCGAAAATCAACCCCCATCCCTATGTTGACACCTAATGTTCTGACACACCTGACAATAATTTGGGGAGCTCATGTTGACCAGGAACTGTAAAGTTACTAACAAACTTAATCAGGAATGAATTTCATTAATAAGGATTGAATTGTACTCAGTTGTACCCTGAATGCAATCTGTCTGTTACTGTAAGTTCATGATAAAAATAAATGTTTGTGCCACTGTTTCTCTAACAGTGACTAGGTTAGCTCGACATTTTATACTCCTCACATAACACACATATGACAGGGTTGATTCTCATATAAATTATATTTAAAATGTTTCTTTATCCTGAAACGACACTTGAGAGTTTTCATTTGTCTTCATAATCATGAGATATGTCATTGTACATTGAGCATATTTTTTCATGAGTAAACATTCTATAATGCCCCCATTTATGTCCATCACACAATGTCAAATTGAGCTGCACACACAGACACACACGCAGAAATATACATGCCCACACACACACAAACAGAGCACATACACTCACACAGAGAGAGAGACATACACACACATACAATCACTACATTAATATCTGATAGAATCACATTTAACAGTGAACGTGTAATTCGTTTTTTATGGTAAAGTTATAATGTTTGGCTGTGGGGCTACTTCTACTGATGGCTGTGGGGCTACTCCTATTGATGGCTGTGGGGCTCCATCTGGTGCATGATCTTCAATTCACTTTCATACACAGAATTAATTTCTATTTTATCCTCATATTCTGAAACCGGGAATCTTTCTCTCCCTTTTACTGTGTCTCACTCCCTTTCCATGTTAGCTCTAAGGTCATCTGAGCATTGAATATTTAGCTCATATTGCTTGTGGAGAATTGTGCATAAAGTTAGCTATACACTGTGACAGAGTTATTTCTCAGTATTGTACCTCCCCCAATGTGCAGTTGTGAGACGTAAAATGCAAGAAAAAGTGCATTATAGAATGTTTACTCATAATTTAAAAAAAATATGCTCAATGTACAATACCATATCTCATGATTATGAAGACAAATGTCTTCATAATCAAGTGTCATTTCAGGATTAACAAACATTGTAAATATTATTTTTATGAGAATCAACCCTGTCATATGTGTGTTATGTCAGGAGTATAAAATGTCTAGTTAACCAAGTCACCGCTAGAGAAACAGTTACACAAACATTTGTTTTTATCATGAATTTACAGTAACAGACAGATTGCATTTAGGGTACAACTGAGTACAAATCAATTACTGATTACATTTGTTAGTAACTTCACAGTTCCTGGTCAACATGAGCTCCCAAAATGATTCTCAGGTGTTCCAGAATATTAGGTGTCAAGATAAAGAGGGAGGGGTGATTTTCGGCAGGAAAAATATGAGCTTGCCGAAATGTGACCCCCCTATCCCCTACAACTTGTATCCTTTTTCACTGGAAATAAATACTTTTTGTGGCACAGTCGTCAACATGAGCTACCAGAATGATTCAGAGTCTCAAAATAGGGAGGGAGGGGGTAATCGTCAGCAGGCACCAAACACTATCGATATGCAGCTATCTATTAATATGAATATTGCCTAGATGATAAACTTAACGCACTTTCAAATATAAGACGTGGGGCGATAAGGGCGTATACTTTGTGTAAACTAATGTATGGACGAATAGCCTACACTCAAAAAAAATGCACACTGTACATCCAATAAAAAACTATTCATCCAGTAAGAACAGCGAAACGGAGGCTAAATTAATTACGAAGTGAATAGCAAAGTCTACAAATAAGAGTCGCAGCAATGCAGAAGCAACATGTGTGCGTTCACGAGCAGGGGGGTTTCATTTTGACAGGGAGTGTGAATTCGGCATAACACCGTGACCCAGACACACCAGCACATTTGAAGCACATTTTAAGTGCACTTATTTTATGGAGATCCAAGTGAATTACAACTGAAAACATTAGTGCCATTGTCCACATGACCTTTACATGACTGGGACTTAACTTTTGACTATTTCTCTTTCTGTTTTCAGCTGAACTGCTTTTTCTGTGCTGGGGCAGTTTCTTGTGCAGCGCGGTGAAGCCAGTTCCCTCCGCCTTCCACGAGCCTCGCTACATGGGCATAGCCGTTCATAATGAGTTGCTGCTTTCATCCATGTTCCACCTGCTCCGGTAACTATTGTGTGTGTGTGTGTGGGGGGGGGGGGGGGGGGGGGGGGGATGGAAAGTTTAAACCTGACCAAGTCCTAGTGTTGAAATGGGTTGGTCAAGACCGGGTCAAAGTGGGTCAGGTTGACCCACTGTGTTTTCAGCTAGTCTCAGATCTTTTTTTAAATCGTGCGCTGTCAGAAATATTAATCTATCAAGCATTGCACAGTCAGTGAACAAGTTTAAGAAAGCTTTATTGCTTGCGGCCGGCCCACAAGGAGACAAAAAAATCACACGCCATTGTGCTACAAAGTTTGTCTGCAAGCATGTTATGCTAGCTATTTAAGCAGCCCCGCTCTTTACTGTCATTGGCTAAGACAAAGGCATGCAAATGTTCCATGGCTAATCTTCATTGGCTCCCTTGCATAGACCTAGTGCGCGTGTGTGCGTGCGGGTTTACGCGTGTGTGTGATTACGACATCCACCCTGATTGAAACACAACAACAGGATCTCCGGTCCTGGGGTCGTAAACTCCTTCACATGAGGGTCCAGCAAATGGTCAACAGGCCTCGCACCCCATCTAAGTCCCTGTCACAGAGCATCTCCTTAAAATAAACCCCCAAAATCTTCTAGTCTTAACAAATGCTCACCCTTCCCAGGGTGATAAGAAAGCCTAGAGTGTAGTTTGGGGGGGGGGGGGGCTCTGTTATCTGCTGACAAAGAATGCTAAGCATCTGTATTATTCAGTATAAAACATCATATTCTTAATTTCTCCGACATGCGCACATGCGCAGCGCTAAAATGGACGACTGTTCTCTAGGTTAGGGACATGCAGACACAAAGTGGATCCTGCCATTGTGGAAGAAATTGGGATTTCCTGTTGCTCACAGTATTCACTAATCAATAGAACTAGTCATTGGATACTAGTTAGTATGTTCTCATGTAAGCTTGCTCTTAATAGGTAGATGGTGTCTATGTGTCAGGGTTAATAGATGTTTGGGGGTCAGGAGAAAGTACTGGCTAAACGTCACGCGTCACGATTACAAGGAGAGCTCCGACTATGAACTCTAGTCTGAGACTGTTGTAACGTCATTACTGCCTGACTGTCACTATCTATGTTTACATTCTTGTGCCCTATAAAAGATGGTCCTCCGGCCTTAAGAGCGGTGAGAGACATGGTTGAGACCAAAGCTTGGTGTTGTGTTGTCATTTATGGTCAGAAGACTGTTTTTTTCTCCCAATCTGCAGATTGATAATACTTGATAAAATCCAGAACTCAACTGAACTGACGGACAAAACACTTTATTTATCACCATACACTCAAAACAGATCACCACCAGTCTATTTTGGGGTTCTTAGGGCACGGGAACATGCAATTGCTAAAAAGTTGCATATTGCAACCCCCCCTTCCACTGATTGTGCAGTGAAAGACATGCAGTTGATAAAGATGTCCTCTTTCTTTCGACTAACTTTTGGTATTTCTCCAGGCACCACCATTTTTTTTTGTTTTGTTATTTGTGAAAACATTTGCTTTGTTGTGTTGTATTGTATAAATGCTGAAATAAATAATGTATAAAAACAAGCAAAATTACGCTAATATACCCAGACCAACCCGACCAACCCTGTTAAACTCCCATTGTTCCAACACGACCATCTACCCAATACACACTTGCAAATTATTCAAATATTACAACATTTGCATGCTCCAGGAGATTACATCATGAATACAAAAATGTTGTACATACCAAATTACCTTCCAACTGATATATAAAAGGAAAAATATATTTTTTTCCTATTTTGGCTTTTCTTGATCACACATAAAAAAAAGAAAGAAATATCAATATGACCATATCTTTGGCCTACAAATTTGACAGACATCTATTTATAAAAAAATAAAACTAACATTAACTGACTTTCCATTTTTTAAAACTAGGGGTGCACCGATCCGATACTAAGATCGGATATCGGCCGATATGGACAAAATAGCTGGATCGGGGATCGGAAAATGTAGCCGATCCACTGGCCGATCCATGCAACCTTTAGATGCGTGAGTTCTTAATTTCCGACGGTCCCCAGAGCAAGCATAATACTCGAAGCAATGCTACTAGCATGCTAGTGTTACCTGTTAGCCTTCTCATTAGTACATGTTGAAGCCATACAGCGTTTGTCACATAGTTTTTGCAGTACTACCACCACCCCTCAAAACATTTACTTTGCAGACATTGCTAACAGCCAACGAACTAGTTGGCGTTGCAAGCGTGAAATATCTCCACACAGCCATAGAGCTATACCTATAACAGCAAGTAGCCTACAACGTAATCAAGAATCAGAAGTGATTAGTTCTACTAAAAGTGATTTGTACAAATGAATACAAAGGATGCTCGCTTTTACAGGGCTGCCAACTTTTCCAAAAACCTTGGCGTGAGATTTGGTAACCCCCCCGGGCGAGCTTTTGCGAGCTTCACTTCCCCCAAAGGCAAGTTTACACGGCTGCATAGCCGCGGGAACATATTTTATCAGGGGGGTGCTGGCGGGGGCTTAATGTTGCGGGGCGGCAGGGAGGAACTGGGAGTAAAAATTGGCCCTGGACTTTGATCCAGATCGGCCCACCAGAACTGGCCCCCATATACGCCACCACAGCTGCCCTGCTAATGCAAGCATAGTCTATGTTCAATGGGATGCGAGTTAGGGAGTTCAAGCCTTAAAGCGAGCGCGCTTCAATTTGTAAAACCTTGTCTAGTGAAGGTGATTTATTTGTCTCTTAATTTTTCAGCCCCACCCTACGTTTCTTACCCTGGTTTTCCATAGTTATTATTTTCCCGGTGCTCCCGAATGCCAGTCCGCTACTGCGGAGCTGTGCCACGGTGGGGGATTTTTAAGTCATATCATTTTAAATTGTTGTGCTGTCAGGGGGTGCTGCAGCACCCTCGAGCACCCCTAGTTACCGCGGCCATGCACGGCTGTTTGCGCGTCAATGTTGCTTCACTCGGTTAACCTGCGCGTCGTCCGTTAATGTTTACAACGTTAGTTTGGCTACTTGTTTGGCGTTGCCTTTTCAGCGTGAGATATACAAGGTGTGGCGTGAGAGCGTGAGAAATGGGTGAAATGCGTGTGTCACACGGCGAAACTGTGAGAGTTGGCAGCTCTGCTTTTACCAGACAGGGACATAACAGCAACTACAACACTATCATCCGATGCATGACTCTCTGGATTGGCAACCCCTCGCGTGAGCACGCGCGAATCAAACAGTGAAGGATTTCGTCTTGAAATTGCAATCAAACGAAGGGGAGACAGAAGTCTCACATTATACTGTCTTTGTTATAGAATTTAAGAGAAGAATGTTGGTTATCTGTGTAAATATCAGATGCTATTTTCAACACAAAATCCTTAAAATTCGTAATTCAAACGCGAACCAACATTCTTGCTCAACGACATAACATTCTGAGGATATATACCCAGTATGATAACCAAAGGAAATGTATTTTGTGTAGCAGGTTCAAAGTATTTCACATGGCTCTTCATACTAATGTATAGGTTCAAAGGCATGCGATTTTAATGCAGTTAGCCTCCGCGTAGGGTGGGTTACTCAGACAGGTCGAAAACAACAGCCTTCTGATCCAGAATAGGCTATCAGCTGTCCTGAAAAGGGACCAAAGGTTCACATGCCTATAGGCTACAAAAGACAAGTACTAAAAACGATATATCAAAAGATATGTTCATCTCTTGAGATGAACATATCTCAAGAGATGAAAAAAAAAATCTTGAAAAATCTCAAGAAAAGAGATGTTATTAACATCAAAAGATATGTTCTCACCATCAAATCCTTTTTTAAGAATATTACTTTTATTGTTTAAGTCAATGAAAGAAATGAAAAAATAAAACATAATAAGCCCAGACCTACCATGGACTATTCTGATTTCAGACCTGTCCACCCTATACATACACATGTATTGGTATTACATTTATGCTTTTAAATGTACATAATGCTGGAGTAGAAGGGAAGAAACGTATGCTAGGGAAAAGCATTTCATGGCAGGTCTTGTTTTCCATTTGATGTAAGTGCAATGCACTCCCTGCTAACACTGACTTGGAAAGTGTAACATGCCTGAAACTTACTGTGCTTACTCATACTAGTGCCCTCAGTGTACAGTAATAATTATTTGATGCTGGGATATACAGAACAGACAAAGGGGGGTACATCTCACGACAGGCTTGTTGTATTCCTTCTTGCCATGAAATGCACCCCCGGATAACTCTGACTAGGAAAGTGTTACATGCCTGGAACTTACTGTGGTTACACGTCATGTGGTTAACCCCATCTTGTAAAATGCACACACTCACCAAACTCACTCATGTAGGTAATCCCCAAATAGAAAGGAAGCCTTTGTTCCACAAAAGTATTATTTTAATGAAAATAAACCAGCCTAACAATGATTAATGCCAAAACAAATTAAATAACATTAAAAAAAAAAATTACACAAAAGTTCAAGTTCAAGTCTTTTATTCGTCAGGTGCACAGAACAACACAAGGTTAGACTGGGCACTGAAATTCTTAAGACAAGACAATGCAAGCACCTGGCATAACATAACATATAAGTACACGGAACACAATTTACATCTATGCTGAGCTTAGTTAAGTGAAACTTCCTAAATATACAGATAGCAATAAATAAACGACTATACTAACCCTAACACTAAAACTTCCTAAATTACAGATAACAATAAGTAGTACGCTATACTAACCCTAATGCACAAAAAAACCTGTTTCAACCCTATAACCTATTCTAACCCAAGTGGAGTACAGTGCAATAGTGCAAATTTGCAGATCAGTGACTATGTCAATGACCAAACAGGAGCCTGGTGGCGAGGTACAGTGAGGTACAGTAGTGCGATGTTACTGAAAGAGCAACCAGTAGCTGAAAGTGACAGTGTATAAGTGTGCAGTAAAACAATGTCCATATCAGTGTCCATTGAGAAGCCTGATGACCCTTGGGTAGAAACTGTTGTCCAGTCTGCGTGTGCGCGACTGGATGCTGCGGTAATGCCTGCCAGAAGGCAACGGGGTAAAGAGACTGAAGGATGGGTGGGAACAGTCTCTTAGAATCCTGCTGGCTTTCTTTAGGCAACGTGTGTGGTAGGTGTCCTGTAGGGCTGGGAGCTTCCTGCCAATGATGAACTCAGCCCACACTTCGTAGGGCCTTGCGGTCCCTCTCTGTGCAGCTCCCATACCACACTGTGATACAACCAGTCAGAATGCTCTCTATAGTGCATCTGTAAAAGTTAGTGAGGATGACTGAGTCCATACCAAACTTCTTCAGTCTCCTCAGGAAGAAAAGGCGCTTACGGGCCGCTTTGACCACCTTGTCCGTGTGAACAGACCAGGTGAGGTCATTGCTGATGTTCACCCCGAGGAACTTGAAGCAGCTGACCTTCTCCACTTCCGATCCATTGATGAGTAGGGGTGCATGGTCCTCCTCCTGCCGCCTCCTATAGTCCACAATCATCTCCTTGGTCTTGCTGATGTTAAGAGAGAGGTTGTTGTCCTGACACCATGATGTCAGGGTGTCAACCTCCTCTCTGTTGGCTGACTCGTCACTGCAGAGATGAGGCCCACGATGGTTGTGTCGTCAGCAAACTTAACGAGGAGGTTGGAGCTGTGCGTTGCCGCACAGTCGTGGGTGAACAAGGAGAACAGGAGAGGGCTGAGCACACAGCCCTGGGGGGTGCCTGTGTTGGTGATCAGTACAGATGAGGTGCGGTCACCGATTCTCACACCACCTCATAGGAAGTGACTTGAAAATAGATAAATAATAATTAAACTTTGTTTAACACATGAACTTATATATAAAACAATAAAGACAAATTAACAAATGACAACAAATGACAGTGTAGGCCTCTGCACGCACCCATGGTGGTACCATCTCCCACAGATGTCACAGCAGATCTTATAAAAAGTCCTTTAATTTGGGCACCATCACTTCTATTAAACTGAGTGTTTAGTAATAATCGTACTGTTTCCGATTTAGTCATGCTTGTAGTAATGAAATAAAACGTTATAATGATTACAGCAATCAAAATAATCTTGAAGTCTAAAAACTGAAAAATGTCATGATTTTTAAAAATACATTACCCATAGTGGCTCATCCTTATCTTCCATCGCACAGTACTGGCACAGGTTGCTGAGATTGTCTGCCACTTTGTTTCTTCATGTATTTATAACCATAATAAAGTCATTGCTGCTACCTATTTTTCTTTCATTGTTCACTTTTTCTTTGTACCGCAGTTGCTTAATCGCACATGAATACATCTGTTTTTTCCTCGCTCAATCTTGCTTCTATCTCCCTCTTCTCTCTCTCGTTTTCTTTCTCTCAACCTTTTCTTTCTCTCAACCTTTTCTTTCTCTCATCCTTTATATGTGCATTGCACTTACATCAAATGGAAAACAAGGCCTGCCATGAAATGCTTTTCCCCAGCATACGTTTCTTCCCTTCTACTCCAGCATTATGTACATTTAAAAGCATAAATGTAATACCAATACATGTGTATGTATAGGGTGGACAGGTCTGAAATCAGAATAGTCCATGGTAGGTCTGGGCTTATTATGTTTTATTTTTTCATTTCTTTCATTGACTTAAACAATAAAAGTAATATTCTTAAAAAAGGATTTGATGGTGAGAACATATCTTTTGATGTTAATAACATCTCTTTTCTTGAGATTTTTCAAGATTTTTTTTTTCATCTCTTGAGATATGTTCATCTCAAGATGTCAGAAGTATTAATCTATCAAGCATTGCACAGTCAGTCGGTGAACAAGTTTAAGAAAGCTTTATTGCTTGTGGCCGGCCCACAAGGAGACAAAACATCACACCCCATTGTGCTACAAGTTTGCCCGCTAGCATGTTGCGCTAGCTAGCTATTTAAGCAGAACCGCCCTTTACAGTCATTGGTTAAGACAAAGGCATGCAAATGTTCCATTGCTCTTCTTCATTGGCTCCTTGCATAGACCTGGCGCGCGCGTGTGTGCGTGCGTGTTTGAGTGTGTGCGTGCTTGAGTGTGTGCGTGTGTGTGCCTTTTGACCCCTGTAAGCTTGACCACATGATTCACCCAACACAGATAAGGCCAGACATCTTTTATGGCCTCTCCAGTAAGAGAGGGTGGTCAGCCCAGGTCACCTTGTTTACGTATGCCTCATGTTACCCAAAGTCCAGATTTGGGGGTAGGCTTCTCTCTACACACAAGGAATGCTGAACACAGAATCATTCTTATACAGGATAAATGTGTTATATCTTCAATTTCTCCAACATATCCCTCCTGTTTATCCTGAATAAAATGTGTCATTCCAAAGCCACGCCTACACACAGTCAATAAAATCAAAAATACATAAAATAAAAATAATTCATAAAAATCAAAAATGTGTAATATTCAATAAGACTACACAGCATTGTAGTCTAGCAGTGTGAATGCTTGGACATGACGGTAGCCCATGGTATTGGGTAAAACCCGTCATCACTTAGCAGAATGGTCATTTGACGTCTGATGAGTTGGACCTCATCTCAGATCTCCTTCACACAAAATAAAATAGAAACAAAGATTGCAACAAAGAATTCAATACAGAAATTATCAGGATATAAGAACATGCCTACTTGTTGTCTACCTGGTCATCTCTAAAACCATCAAACATTCAGTAGACTGTCAGTCAGGTTTTTCTAAGACAGGCCCTGATTGTGCTCTTCCTCTCCAGGTTAGGTGATAAGCATTTCTGTCCAAGTCAGGGAGTCATAAACCTCAGTTAACCAAACAAAAACCTGTTTAACCCTTAAGTCACCCCAGATTCTGTCTCCAAATGCACTCTCCCACAACTTATCTCCATTTTATAGATGGCAAAAGAAGCTCACCCTCCCCCGAAGGTGATCTCCTACAGCGCAGTCAGGACTCTAAATCAACAGACATTTCTCTCCAGCCTCCTGCTAACTCTTTTACAACCTCTTCATGATAAAAGATCACTTTTGCACATCTCCTGAAATCTCCTTACATGTTCTCAATTTCTGTTTTCAAATTAATATCAACTTTCTGTGATGCAACCAAGTTTCTCAAAAGCAAAACATCAAGCTTTAATGCAACTCCCAAATAATACTTAATCAAGTCATATAAATGAAGTATTGTAGTATCATGGTCACAGTATTGTTATCTCCTCTTCCGACAGTCACTAACTGTTCTCAAAACATTCAAACTTCTGCCCTGGAACATAACATATCAACTGGACATCTTTACATAACTGGTAGAACGTATCATGATGGGAGTGTTTGTACCTAAATTTTATTCCACAGAAAAGTTTCTTACGTATCTCAAGATTAAAACAACACTTCTGAATCTGTTTAACATTTGCATTGTTATCAATTAAACAGTTAAATCATATCTGTAGTCATAGCACCATGTAGTTCCTACATATTTCAACATCCAAAACGGAACATCATTCTCAAGACAATTCCCCTTGTTTCTCAAAGTCCAATTTCCTGAAACTGATGCCATGATTGTGTGCATGGTGATTGTGTAATCTTCTCATAGAAAATGTAGTCTAGTTGATCAAAACGGCAACCTCAACGCACTGTTTTCCTTATTTTGCCATCATCAAACAAAGTGCACGCTTGACTCACGTGTACCATGCCATTTCCTCTCTGAAACTAGCCAGGAATGACCCTGTTCACCTTGGGTCATTTTCCAGGACTTAACGTGTCAAATCCGTCACCACAATCCAGTCTCCTTAGGTCAGGGACCTCTCACTGGATTGAGACAGCATCTCTCTCCTGTCTGCGAATTTCAGAACAAAGTAGACTACACAGTAATTAAAATTACATTCTCACAGAGGTCAGTTGAAGGCAACTGACTCGTCGTTGGTCCATTCCTGAATCTTTACATTTCTTTAGCTCAATAAAGTTCATGCATATCTTGTTCTCTCTCAAAGTATGCTAAAAAAGTTTTTTCTTAAAGTTTCCTTGAATAGTTTGCAAATCCATATACTGTGAACACTCTTTCGTTATCATTCCCTCCTGTTGAGACATGATCAATCTCATGGCTCAATATTATAGCATAACGAAATAGATTCTTCAGTAACATAAGTTCCTCCTGTGAATTTACACAACCCATCATTTGTGACACTCCTTGCATTTCTCTCAAGACAGTCTCATCCACATTATACCTTTCCTAATGTTAAGACACCTGTATGGTGCCCTCTTTTGCTGCCACATCTGCTTTAGCATTCCCAGAAAAATAAAAATCTATGTTATCAGTATGAACTTTTAGTAGACCAAACAAATTTTTCACAATCGCCATCTTTCCTTGTAGATAGTCACTGAGGTTAAAAGATTGCATCTTTTAACCATAGGGAACAGCAAAGTAAACATTATCCATTCCAACCACTAATTTTCAGTCATTAAATCCAGTTCTTAATACTAGTTCGTTTTGCTCGTCTCAGCGGTGTTGTCTTTATCTGTCTTATTGTTTCCACTAGTGGCATCATACAGGAGCAATCACCTTTTCAAACCATAGTATAGGGAAGACTATTATGAATATTAGCAACAGTAAGCTACATATGGTACCACAAAGGTCACAATACTACGGATGAGGAAATAGGTCACCCATCCTTTCTACCTTTCCCTGCTTACTGTCTCCTATCTTTTTAGCCTACACCCTATGTCTCTGTTGGCCGTTGATTTCTTCACTGAGTTTGAGACGCGCCGTTCTTTAAGAGAATGACTCCCCTTTGTAGTCAGACTTGTGCCTCAAGACTGTGGTGAGTAACTAATCTGTCCCTGTATCAATGTCCCTTACTTACAATGTGACAAATGCATCCAAGACGTCCTCTCTGCTATTTTGACTGCAGTGGGTGTGGTGAGTAGTACCTGATACGGTCCCTCCCACCTGGGCTGGACCAGTTATTTCTTTTTGATAACTTTAATCAATACCCAACCTCCTGGTTTGACTCATCCACTCTTTGGTTTACTGCTTCACCTGGAACAGAATTTAGCAGAAGATCTCTTTTCTAGTTAGCATTTTGTATAAAATCGGTTAACTTTTTGATCCACTTCATCAGGAATTTGGATTACTTCTAGTAGAACCAACACAAGTTATTCAAAACTCTTATTTATCCATTGTTGAACAAACATGTATAACAAGACAATACCTCATCATTTGATATTCAACTCCTATTACTGATGTCTAGAAATCTGTTTCTTTGTTCCCTTTTAAACAAAATCAACTGTTAGTCTAATTTCTTTCACTCCAAAAACCTTTTCTTTCTTTCAAACCCGGTAAGTTTAAGACCGATATCATTTTAAATTCTCTGTTTAACCAAATCACACCTCTTTTTGTCAAAGATATGATAAAACCATTGTCATTATCCCAAACCAGAATTCAATCTGTATGTTTCTCAAATGAAAATATAGACCACATAATGTTCCCAATGTAGCGTTTAACAAAACTTTTTTCAACTATATTTTCCATAAAGGTCAGATAGGTAGAACTTCATAACTTGCTTTGGCTGCAGTCCAAAACAAGCTAATTAGCACAAACCATCATAACCACAATTTATCAGACTTATGAGTCTTCCCAAATTATTTCAGAACAAAGGTTATTATAACCCTCCTTATGCACTAATACCATTTATTAATACAACCTTATCACAGCCTAACTGTTTATCCAAAACATTGTGTCAGGCTCTTGATAAAACATGCAATCAAACTTAAAGCCAAATTACAATAAAACTCAAAATAAAAATACATTTTAGTTATTTTCTCTTTCTTATTTCATAACTAAATTGCATCCAATACCTTTATCAAAACTCTTAAAAATCCTACATTTTACTATTTTGATTTTAAATGTTTTCCCATATACCTAAAGTATATGCACAGTTCCCTTTTCAGAACATCAAAGTGTTTAAACCAATCATCTCTTCACAACCACAAAACGTTCTCCTGTTTCATTTTATAACCTTCCATGAACCTCTTAAACCAATCTTTTATGTAACTTTCAAATCATTTCCACATAATGTTTTACATACATTTCTTCAAACCAAAATAAAACATTTGTGAAAACACAGCTTCAAAATAACCCAACTGGAAAAGTGCCACCAATTGATTCCATGTCAATGGATATTTGATGTGCAAGTGGTTATTATAATCAGATGTAGCTACTAAAGTTACAATTTCAAATTAAATCAAATCCTTAAACAAAACATTCCTTCGCCAAATAAAAACAACCTTCCTGTCTAAACGCAAACTTCCCAAAAGTTACCTATAACACACAATGTTGCAATTATTGACTGAATCTCGCCGTTTGATTTCAAAATTAGCCTTCTGTTAATTCTCTGACCCAAATTTTAATTTGCTTTAAACTATCGTTATCATAATTTTGTTTCATTAAATCCATGTTCGGACAGTTAAAACTGCTTCTAGACAAGTCACTCATGCCAGTGTTACGCTCCGTAATCACGTCAACCAAACAATGCCCTTAAGACAAAAGAAAATATAAATTCGCCCTTTTTCTTTTTAAACCTTTAAATTCACAATTTAACATGAGTACCATAAGCCCGTAAAACAAAAACCTTATTCTTTAACTTCTCAAAAGTCTTATCAAAGCATACAGAGAATACTCCTTTGAATATTCCTATATTTACCAGCCATTACGCCCACAACATGCATTATGCACGGACAATTCTTCAAATCTAATTTATGCGGACCAAAAACCCCAAATTAAGATATTTAATTGGAATATTTTGTAGTTTGTAGCCTATATGGTTTAATGTAACACTCTTCTTACTTTCTCAATTACTTTTAGTTTTTACTTGAATGACTCAAATCTAGCACATTGTATCCATCAGCGCCCGCTTCAAACTCGAATCAAACAAACAGCGCGCTCTGGAACAAGCAAAGACCTTTTTTTTTTCCCTCTTTGAACAACACAGATGGTTGGCGTTTACCTTCTATTCACTTAATTTTGCTTTATAACTCTTGCGATTGTATTGGAACCAATTTATAAACCAGGGGTTCAATTTCTGCATTCTTATTGAATACCATAACACATCAAAGATATGCCGCTTTTAAATACAAGTTCTGGTCGGAAAGGCTTCAAAAAACCTCCCTGTTTGGCTAGGAATTACAACAAATGTTTATCATGCATTTGTTAACCACCAAACTTTGAATTCTTCCAAACGGACACATCTCTCAGCATTAATACTCACATAATTATGCAGAATTACCCTCTGGGATCACCTTTGCAAAACTTCAACGTAACGGGACTCTTAGCCCCCACCTTTCCTCGGAATTTCTGAAACTCATGTAAAATGTACTCGAACAACCAAAAACCTTGTTAGCAAATGTATCAAAATAGGCTACTCATCACTTAATATATGTCAAAAGTAACCAAATTAATGTGTAAATTCGCTCAAAATTCATCTATTTCTCTAAATTTGCGTATTTTCAATCTCTCAATTTCTTATTAGTCTGCGCATGCGTCATGTGGTTACTCATCTGGATCTCAAATGTCAAGCTGCAATACCTTTACTAGCCTGTACCCGCCGCCATCGCTGTTGAGTCTGTATGCAAGTTTGTTAGCTACAAATGTTGTTGCCATAGTTGCAAATTCAACTTCCTGGACTCTCCTTGGTCCCAGGACAGAGCAAAATCTCTGGCAAAATGCACTTTCTCTATGTTTTCACCATTAGCCATTAGCTAACAAAGTCACAGCTTGGATCTTTTCCTCTCAGATCCCAACAATTTGTAAAAGACTTTGTTCAACAGACAGCGGACTGGCAAATTCACTAGAATCATGTCAGCCTTCTTTTAGACACATTTGAAACAAAAATGACCACATTCTCCTCACTACTCTTTAACTTAAACAATTGGAACTTCAATTTCACCATTGAACTTGAATTTTGGTTTCCATATTTCTAAGCATTTCACAATTCCTCTGTACAACTTTTAAAACAATTAACCATGGTTATATATACACAATAGGTCCGCGGTTTATACAATTATACAATTAGTCCTCATCGTCTAATATAATTAGTCCTCGTCGACTAATTTAGTACTATCTTTTACGTGCGCACGGAGTCATTTAATCCCGTAGTCTTCTCACAACGACTGTGGACGGCCCATTTACCTCAACGGCTTTCTACAGATTTAGCAAAATAGGTTACTACGCTGTTCCCGGTACACCCGGCGCCATATGTTAGTAAACGTGGCTTCTGTGATTAGCCTGCACCATCTCACAACTGGATCTGAATTAAGCAAATTTAGATGATAGAACTGCACGTCTAATTTATCTTTAACTTAAAAATCGAGAGTCCAAATTCTGCATTGTACACTGAAAAGTCCTATCTTATGTTAACACATACATCTGAGTCCTGGTCGCCCAGGCCTTTTCAACCTGTTCGTTTGGCTAGGATTTAATAACACATGTTTGTAAGGCACGTGTCTACCACCAGATCCAGATCTATCAAAACAAACACATCTCAGCAACAATAAACGCACTTATGTAGAACTCCACTCTCTAATGGCATGTCAAACGCCTTTACCATGTGTAAATTACAATTCCCAATTCATCAGCAATAACAATCAGTTATTATGTCAATTTCAACCAATATACATTTACAGGTCAGGATCCATTGTGAGTTTAGTTCACGACTTCAGAGCGGAGTATTTAACTATATATGTATATACAATTTCATTCTTACCTTGTCCATCGAAAGCTGTGCCTCTTAGCTAGTCCAGAATTCCGTCACCTTTCCACCACCCCCTCCCCCCCCCCCAAAAAAACTGGCCTCTTTTTAAACAGCCATTTTTGCTGCGAGGTTCTCCATTGTCATGCACGTCTGCACGATTTTAGTTCTTGGTTCTTGGGTTCTGGATGGTGGAATGGATTTTGGAATCCGGCTCGAAGGACCATTGTGTCAGAAGTATTAATCTATCAAGCATTGCACAGTCAGTCGGTGAACAAGTTTAAGAAAGCTTTATTGCTTGTGGCCGGCCCACAAGGAGACAAAACATCACACCCCATTGTGCTACAAGTTTGTCCGCTAGCATGTTGCGCTAGCTAGCTATTTAAGCAGAACCGCTCTTTACAGTCATTGGTTAAGACAAAGGCATGCAAATGTTCCATTGCTCTTCTTCATTGGCTCCTTGCATAGACCTGGCGCGCGCGTGTGTGCGTGTGTGTTTGAGTGTGTGCGTGCTTGAGTGTGTGCGTGTGTGTGCCTTTTGACCCCTGTAAGCTTGACCACATGATTCACCCAACACAGATAAGGCCAGACATCTTTTATGGCCTCTCCAGTAAGAGAGAGTGGTCAGCCCAGGTCACCTTGTTTACGTATGCCTCATGTTACCCAAAGTCCAGATTTGGGGGTAGGCTTCTCTCTACACACAAGGAATGCTGAACACAGAATCATTCTTATACAGGATAAATGTGTTACATCTTCAATTTCTCCAACACAAGAGATGAACATATCTTTTGATATATCGTTTTTAGTACTTGTCTTTTGTAGCCTATAGGCATGTGAACCTTTGGTCCATTTTCAGGACAGCTGATAGCCTATTCTGGATCAGAAGGCTGTTGTTTTCGACCTGTCTGAGTAACCCACCCTACGCGCAGGTTAACTGCATTAAAATCGCATGCCTTTGAACCTATACATTAGTATGAAGAGCCATGTGAAATACTTTGAACCTGCTACACAAAATACATTTCCTTTGGTAATCATACTGGGGTATATTTCCTCAGAATGTTATGTTGTTGAGCAAGAATGTTGGTTCGCGTTTGAATGACGAATTTTAAGGATTTTGTGTTGAAAATAGCATCTGATATTTACACAGATAACCAACATTCTTCTCTTAAACTCTACAACAAAGACAGTATAATGTGAGACTTCTGTCTCCCGCGAAGGGGTGCCAATCCAGAGAGTCATGCATCGGGTGATAAAACACCGGGCTGCAGTGCCTCCGCACCGCAGCAGACTCGCTGAGCCAGCTCTGCACGTTTGATGCAGGGACGTAGCTATTTGAGGGGCAGGAAGCTAAGAATACGTTTAAAATAAGACATTTAACCGTTCACTTTCGGTAAATGTATTGTTCAGTTCAATGTTTTGAGAAGCTTGTGGACATAGTGGCACATGTCCACAAGTGGCAGTTTGTTTTTAAAAGTAAAATGTTTGGATCACCAAAGTTAGGGGGGCAGCTAGGCGGGCAAGGTTCTACAGCTGCGCCCCCCCTGTAGATCCGCTGCTAGTTTTGGCTAGGCTATAGACAAGTTTACGTGCCAAAACTAGGGGGCCACCATAACTCTACAAATATGCACTTTATTTCCGCCGGAAGTGGTTTGCACAGCGTCTGCCAGTGTAAAATGAACGAATCTTTTTATCGAGTCATTCGTTCATTTCAACCGGGGGGGGGGGGGGGGGCTATTCGTTTACTGCAAACACGTATGATATTCTCATGTAGGTTAGTGCATGACATGTGCACCAGCAGATACTATTTCAAAAGAAATTCCTGCATTAAAATAATGTATCATGAGTTTGTATGATTTGGTCATGTATTATCACACTAGCATTTAATTATCACGTCAAACAATTACACTGCACTAAACTGTAAGTGTAAATGTAAAGTGAAAATAACAAAACCAGTCAGTATGATGACTTGAGCGAATATCATTCACGTCTTACTAAAACAGCGGCCACGCGAAAGGGAATAAGGAAACAATTTCCTCTACTAAAAAATACAATGCGGATCACGTAAAAAAAGGATCCAAAGACTGGTAGAAAGACCGTGTCGGGAAATGAACGAATCGTTCGTTTCCTCTAGCTACAGAGCCTATGCAGGTCACGTGAAAAATGATCCAAAGACTCGTAGAAAGACCGAGTCAGGAAATGAACGAATCGTTCGTTTCCTCTAGCTACAGAGCCTATGCAGGTCACGTGAAAAATGATCCAAAGACTCGTAGAAAGACCGAGTCAGGAAATGAACGAATCGTTTGTTTCCTCTAGCTACAGAGCCTATGCAGGTCACGTGAAAAATGATCCAAAGACTCGTAGAAAGACCGAGTCGGGAAATGAATGAATCGTTCGTTTCCTCTAGCTACAGAGCCTATGCAGGTCACGTGAAAAATGATCCAAAGACTCAAAGAAAGACAGAGTCGGGAAATGAACGAATCACTCGTTGAGAGGACTCGTTACTCCCGAGTCCTTATAAGGATTTGTTCAAAATGAACGATCGTTCACGAACGACACATCAATAGTAAACACAGCAATGTCGATGCTAGCTTGGGATCACGGTTCTACTACTTTGACATACTTGTCGTTCGACATTTGCAACTGGATAAGTTGCCATTGTCGTCGCCATACTTTAAAGTATATTTTAGAGTAGATTTATAGTTATAAAGCTTTTGCCAGTCCATCATTTTGGAGCTTTTAACATGGAGCAAAGGCAATGTCAGAAGATGACTTTAGTCGGTGATTCATTACATTAGAACATTTGTTGTCTAGCTATTCGATCCCTCAGCAAAATGTAGGCTAATAATTTGGCTAAAGGATGCCACACGTATCAGACAGAAGTTGTTCAATAAATTCGTAGCCCGACATTAAAAACATTTATAGTCGGTTGACTGATCGCGTTGTTGTACCCAGTCAAAGGAAAAAACACACAGGAACATCATGAACATTCAAATGGTCTTGCCAGTTATCCTGGCAAAACATGTATGATGTCACGGAGGCTGTGACATCATACATCAGCTTCTGTGAGGACTGCTGTATACCAACACGCACCAGGGTGAGCTACAACAACGACAAACCCTGGTTTACAGCTAAACTCAGAAGGCTGAGGCTGGACAAGGAGGCCGCGTTTAGGAGTGGGGACGGGGACAGATTCAAGGAGTCGAAGAACAAGTTTAGCAAGGCGGTGAGAGAGGCTAAACGACTGTACTCGCAGAGACTGGAACGACAGTTCTCCGCTAAGGACTCTGACGCTTCCGTCTGGAGAGGCCTCAGGCAGATCACCAACTTCAAGCCCAGAGCCCCCCACTCCACTAACGACTCCCTCCTGGCCAACGACCTGAATGGGTTCTACTGTAGATTTAAAGGCAATTGGACAGTCCTGAACAACCCCTTTCCACCCGTGAGGCCTCCCCCCCCTCCCCCCTACTGTGACGACCCTCTCCATTCAGGAGGGTGAAGTTAGCAGTCTTTTCAAGAGACAGAACCCCCGCAAAGCAGCCGGGCCGGACTCTGTCTCTCCTGCCACCCTCAAGCACTGCGCTGACCAGCTGTCTCCTGTGTTTACAAACATATTCAACACCTCCCTGGAGACATGCCATGTGCCAGCCTGTCTCAAGTCCTCCACCATCATCCATGTGCCCAAAAGGCCAAGGCCAACAGGACTTAATGACTACAGACCCGTCGCCCTGACCTCTGTGGTAATGAAGTCTTTTGAGCGCCTTGTGCTGGCACACCTCAAATCCATCACAGACCCCTTCCTGGACCCACTGCAGTTTGCCTACAGAGCCATCAGGTCGGTGATGATGCTGTTAACATGGCCCTCCACATCACCCTACAGCATCTGGACTCCCCAGCATCCTACGCCAGGATCATGTTTGTGGACTTCAGCTCTGCCTTCAACACCATCATCCCCGCCCTGCTCCAGGACAAGCTCTCCCAGCTGAATGTGCCCGACTCCACCTGCAGGTGGATCACAGACTTCATGTCTGACAGGAAGCAGTGCGTTAAGCTGGGAACACAAGTCTCTGACTCCCGGTCCATCAGCACCGGATCTCCTCAGGGCTGCATCCTTTCTCCTCTGCTCTTCTCCCTGTACACCAACAGCTGCACCTCGAGTCATCCGTCTGTCAAACTCTTGAAGTTTGCGGACGACACCACCCTTATTGGGCTCATCTCTGACGGGGACGAGTCTGACTACAGGTCGGAAGCGGACAACCTGGTGACCTGGTGTAGCCAGAACAACTTAGAGCTCAATGCTCTTAAGACAGTGGAGATGGTTGTGGACTTCAGGAAGAACACAGCCCCACTCACCCCCATCACCCTGAGTGACTCCCCAGTCAGCACTGTGGAGTCCTTCCGCTTCCTGGGTGCCATTCTCTCCCAGGACCTCAAGTGGGAAGTGAACATCAGCTCCCTCACCAAAAAAGCACAACAGAGGATGTACTTCCTACGGCAGCTGAAGAAATTCAACCTGCCAAAGACAATGATGGTGCACTTCTACACAGCCATCAATGAGTCCATCCTCACTTTTTCTATCACCATCTGGTACGCTGCTGCCACTGCCAAGGACAAGATCAGACTGCAGCATATCATCCGCACTGCTGAGAAAGTGATCGGCTGAAATCAGCCTTCCCTCGAGGATCTGCACACCTCGAGGTCCCTGAGGCGAGCGAGGAAGATTGTGGCCGACCCCTCCCACCCTGGACACTTCCTGTTCCAGCTACTCCCCTCCGGCAGAAGGCTGCGGTCCATCAAGACCAAAACCTCACGCCACAAGAACAGTTTCTTCCCATCCGCTGTTGGCCAAGGACTCACACTGACTTTAAATCACAATCTGCACAATGACACCCTGCACATTTCAATTTGCACTAGTGTATCGTTTGCACTATCTGTATTTTTAGGTTAGATTGTAAATTAGGGCTACTTATATTTTACTTTTGATTCCCCTTAGTATTAGCTAGACCCCCCCTTAGTATTAGCTAGACTTTGCTCCTTTTGTTTAGTTAGTCCACATATTTAAGTTTCAATATTCCTATATGTTTAATGTATGCACCTCCCTGCCAATGTAAATTCCTTGTTTGTGCAAACATTCATGGCGAATAAAATCCTTCTGATTCTGATAATGTTCTTTATTTATTGCCAGGACACGGTACAAGTAGCCTTGGCATACGTAAAATTGAAAGATAACGCTAATTCGTTAAGAATTTCTAGGCTATACTTGATGTTACATGTTGATGTTCAGCCTATTCAATTTAACAACTTCAGAAGGACAAGACAGGCAGTACACTGTTATCCTTATTTATGTGGCTTGTCACTGCCTGAAGTGCCTACATATCTATTCTTCCTATGAACCCGGTTATGACTGCTTTAAACAAGCACCGGTTGGCTACACACCTCATGCCGGGCTTATATAGATGTGTGTATTGGCACTTTGAAAGGTTTGAATTATTATATATATATCAATGTATAATTATTAAATCCACTGCAACAATAGGACAAAGGAACACCAACTAAATGTGAATAGCCTACAAACAATACTGTACCCTAACAGTGCGTTCACACTGCAGCGACGCAATGCAAGCGACAACAGGTTTTCCATTCATTTTCTATGGAGCCAGGAGAATCGCTTGCGTGGTGCATTGTGGGTAGCGACGCGACAGAGTTTTTCTCAACTTTATGATTTTCGCTAGCGATGGCCAATCGAAGTGTTTCCTCGTTTCTCGTAACGTAGCAACCATGGTAAACATTTCTAGCTTTGTAGGTTTCAAGGTGGAGGAAAAACTAATCGTTTGTGTGGTTGCTTACCCAGCCCTGTACGATACATAGCTGTATTCGTACAGAGATATTCATAAAAAAACAAAACAATGCATGGCGTAAGGTTGCCAAAGTTGTTGGTGCTTGTACTTTCTAATTGCCTATATGCCACGGTGGGCTGACATACTTCCACCTAAAACTCTCAGTCACCACGCTTACTTCCGCTGCAATGTAATCTAATGTTACCTAGATTGTAGAGGACAGTGTATTGGGTACGTGGCTACGTGTAGCCTAAAAATAAGTGTTGGGTAAGCTACTTGGAAAATGTAGTGAGCTAAGCTACCAGTAAATGTAGCAAGCTAAGTCTCCATGTGATGTCGATTTAACCTGTAGCATGTATTGAGCTACTTTTGTTGTGCTTGTTAGCTTTGAAGTGGCTCGCTCCATGAGAAGCTACAGGTTGAATCGACATCACATGGACAGTCGACATGCCAACATTGTGTTACTGTTCAAACGTCATTCCAGGTGAATTCTTCTGTGGTTAATATCAGGATAAAGTCTACCGGTACCTGCAATGTTAGTGAAATTCATGACAAAAGATAGTTGGGAATGCATCACATTTGTTTACAACTTAATAAAGGTTGACTTTTCCTAATTGATCGGTAGCACTGACACCTAATTGTTAGCCCAGCCAGACCCTGGTTTGAAACTGTGATTAACATTGAATTACGGTTAAATACATTATACCAATAAGACACTGGACAAAATACAACAGTAATAAGGATGATTAGTGCAACTGAGCGTTACAGTAACGTCGTTAGCTACTCTTGCTAACATGTACGCTAGGCAAACACTTAATTTTAACCGTACCTTCATAATTATGGACATAATTCGAAACGTAGAGTTTAAATCCTTTGTCCTTTCTTGCGGTGGCTGTGGCTGAATTAGCCTGGATAATTCTGCTCACATCTGTCAGGGATATCGTAGGGAGATCCAGGAGTGAGCGGCTGAAAAATGCAGCCATTGTTATTGCGTTGACAGAGAGACAGGAAGTGAACGTGGTGGCTGAGACCGTGGAGCGGAGATGCGTGGCATATAGGCAATTCAGTCTTTTGACATTGGGCTACGTAATTTCCTTCTGTAGTAACTAGCTAGCTAGCTAGCCAGCCCGGCTGGAACTCCCTATATCGACAGATTAGCAGAGACTGAGTAATATAATAAAACGTTTTTTACACATGTCAACGTGTATGTCTATTAAACAGTTTTGTATTTTGTATACAAGTTGTATTTTGATTGATTTGATTGATGTTGCGAGTACGTAAACCCAATTTTGCCCCACCACTTTGACCTGTGGTGCCACCTCTGACCCAGATTCTTTTTTTCGAAATTACACTGCGAAAAGCCAGTTTAAAGCTATTTTCATCCTGTTTATGGTCAACTACTGCCGGCTGCGCATTAAGCCATTTTTTCCCTGTCTTTCAAGGCTGCGATTCTCTTTTCTATCAGTAGATATCACAAGAAATCCCTTGCACAAATATGTCGTTCAGACGGTTAAAACCTTAATAAGATTTTTATGTATAGCAAAATATGTATAGCCTATACAAAAGGTAGAATTGTATTAAGTGCATTTGCTTCACTACATACCGTTTGTGTGTAAGCGCAATTCTTGTGTTATTCTTATGTCTGGTGCAGATGGATCTGTTTTATTATTTACAACTAATGTTTTTGTATATTTCAAGTAATTATGCATAGACCTACTATTGATGAATATTGCATGGATTAAAAAGCATAAATTTGTTGCTGCTCATTTAAACTTGAAAATACAAAGTTTATAATGAAACAGGGTTCTCTTCTCATTTCCCTTAGTGCAAGAGGTAATGGTGAATAGTTGAAACAGTTGTATCAAAACAAAGAAATTGGGAAATCCTGTGTAAAAAATGGTCCTAACCTATATTATGACAAACTTCCCCTCAAGTTTTTCCCTTAAAGTGATATTTTTTTACATTTACTCATATTGAATGTCATTAATAAAGAACCCCCTTTGAAACAAGCTGATTCTAACAACTTTTTCACTGGCAGTATCTTTGCTGGAATTGCGATTCCAGTACCACCTGCAAACTGAAAATATGCCCCCAAAAACGTATGTAGCCTAAGCTTAAATGTTCTGGAAAACTGGCTAATATAACAAGTTTACTGGAAGTGACAATTGTTAGTAACAACAGCAGCAAAATGCAACCATTTGGTCGCAGTCTACTGTCATGCCCTGGAGAAGCCAATTGTGCTCTGTTTTGTTAGACCGGTAAATTGTACAGCTGAGCTAGCTAATGACTAGACCAGGGGTTTTCAACCGGGGGTCCGCGGCCCCCTTGTGGTCCGCGGCGGCATTGCAGGGGGTCCACGACACGAGCCCATGTTGATAAGTCCACCGTTGATTTGTTAAAATGTATTTATATTTTATTAGTGTTCAGAATCTCACACAAAAAAAAAACAGATTCTATGTATATTATTTGAGGTTTTTACGTAGATATATCTAGATTTGTTTGAGGTTTTTAAATGAAAGCAACATGGAAAACTGAATGTTAAAACTTCCTTCTATCCACATGCACGCACACACACACACACACGCAGGCGCACGCCCGCGCAGGCACATCAGTGGGCCGCGGATTACTTTTTCTAGTAAGAATGGTGGTCCATCGGACAAAACCAGTTGAAAACTCCTGGACTAGACTACTGCTATGTGGGACTGGAGCTAAACAGTCGAAGGGTGTACAAAAATACAGGGTGTTGATATCACAGCCTGGAAACATAGCTAGCTACATGTTATCACCCTGGCCTTTGCCTCTGGCGTTTCTGCAGCTGTCTTGCTGTTTTAGGTAGCTAGCCTAGCTAAACTACTGTAGGTAAAGGGAGTCAGATGGCTGAGCGGTGAGAGAGTCGGACTAGTAATCCTAAAGTTGACGGATCGATTCCCTGCCGTGCCAAATTACGTTGTATCCTTGGCACAAGTGCAAGGCACTTCACCCTACTTGCCTCGGGGGGAATGTCCCTGTGATTACTTTAAGTCGCTCTGAATAAGAGCGTCTGCTAAATGACTAAATGTAAATGTAATGTAAACGCGCGTGGGGGTGTGACGTTAGTGACTGTGCCTAGCTAGTTAGCCACCATTGGCTTCACTTTTCGCCACAAAAACTTAAATTAACCCTAACCATGCAACAGAACGGAAAATCCAATACAAGCAAAGCAATGGTGAACAAGGGGAACAATTTAACACTGACATTGTCCATGTGCAAAAACTGAAGGAAGAGTTCGATTGGGAAAATAAATAATAATAATAAATACATATGAGAATATAGGTTCTGCCGTGCCGTTTGTCAAGCACACCCAATAAAAAGTTTCCTCCTAATAATAAAATGAACAATACCAATAGATGTCCTCTTGACGGAGGAATCCTAAAAATGTACAATCGATGTAATCACATCAGAGATTTTTTTTTTTACGAAGTACTGCAGGTCCAGAAAAGCATATACATGAAACATTTGCTTGAATTTGTACAATAAAAGACTGAAGTCTCACAGAAACAAGGACAATACATGAAATATGCTTTGTTTATTTCAGGTTTGTCCTGCCCTCTCTACATCCTGATTCGGTGCTGTTACTGTTTTTTACCCACACACATGTCACAATTACTGTAACCCTGGCTCTGCTCTTTATACCCAAGGTAATATACAAACTGATAATATATGGCAGTAACTGTACTGTACGCCATCTTGAAAAGTACATAAAATGCATTAAAATTCTGTTTTATTTATATAGAGTACAAGTTATAATTAAAGTTATAAAACGTTGTCCTGTGGTAACATGCCATTTTTTTCTGTCAAATATAGTTCATCCATGTTTCAAGGCCAGGAAGAGAAGAGATTGCAGCAGAGGTGTATGAAGATGAGGTGGACTTGCGACGCTCTGGCTCATATCTCAACAGCAGTTTTACCTCTGCTTGGAGTGATCACAGCTTGGACCCCGAAGACATTCGGGTAAACTCTTTAGCCCCCCTAATGCCTTATTGACAATGTATATTCAGGCTCTGGGAAAAATGGGAACAAAATGATAATGAAACATAAAATTAGGTATAAAAAAAAACTAAATATATATTAGTCCATATATATACACAAACATAAATGTTACAATAATTAGCATTATAAATGCCAATTTAAATGCCCTGTGTGTTTTTTTAATCAATATAAATTATAGAATAGACATGAATAATATGGTATGACCTGTGATTTCTCTACCCGTCCCTTTTCTTCCCTATTACTCATGTAATGAATTGGTCCTTCAACTAACTGTACTTGTAACTCATTATTCTCCTCTCCTCATTCATTCCAACATCCTCCCTGATTCCCATTCTTGCTTTTTTACTTTACATGCGCCAGGATGAATTGAAGAAATTATATGCCCAGTTGGAGGTCCACAAGACCAAAAAGATGACAACTAACAACCCTCATTTACAGAAGAAGCGCAGCTCTCGCCGTGGACTTAGCAGGTCAATCATAAAGCGAATCACCGAGATCCCAGAATCCCTGAGTAGGCAATGCAGCCGCGAAGACAAGGAGAAACCCTTCAATAGCAGAAGCCTTTCCCACACTGAATCATGTAAAAAGACGTTAGAAACCATGAGTGTGAATTACAAAGATGAATCAGTATGGCAGCTTTCACCAGTGCTGTGCAAATCCCAGAGTGAACATGACCATGTTAGGGACAAAGACCATTCATTGCATGACTCAATAATGTGGGCCAATTTAGCAAAAAGGGCATCCCAACGTTCTGAGACTGACTCATTAGACACAGCCCCATTGGTCTATAAGTCAGCAAGTGCTCACAACCTCACAGTAGACAGCAATCTCCTGTATCCTGATCACAACAAGCTCCATAAATCACTAAGTCTAACTTCCAGTAAGGCTCACAGTCTTGAGGACACGTTCCGGGTAGGCACAGATATCTTAAATATGCAGATTAAGTCCAAGCAGGAAGTCACAATAAAGGACCAAACTACAAGTGCTCTCCAGTCTCTGTCCTTTGATAAAGCAGAGATCTGTCCCTGGGAGCTGGAGGAACAACAGCCGACTGACAAGAGCGAGAGGCATGTTACCTATGCTTTGTCTCATAGCACTGAGTCAAAGAACCCAGACAGTTTATCGTCACCATTAGCACAACATATTTGCCCCTGGGATCATTTGGTACCCCCTCCTCTTGCATTGTGCACTACTGGTGAGCCATGCAAAGACAGGGATGATAGAGAATGTGAATATCCTGGGCCCCAGGGTCCTATATTGCGTAGTGCGTCAGGTTCTCTAATGTCAGACCAGGAAACAACTGCAAAGGAGCAACGGGTCTTCTCTTTCCGTACATCCACCCAAAAGTGGCTCTCTGTGAAAGCATTCATAGGATCTGTTGATGGAAGCCTCAAAGATAAAAACAGAAAGGATGAAAAAGTAAAGGACAGGACAGACAACTTGATTTCACTAAAAGGTCAGGACAGTTTAGGCGCAGGACAAAATCCTTGTAGCAACCCAAGTGTGGAGCGAAAGACGCATCAAAAAAGAAGCATGACAACAGACACAAAACCTTGTCTTGTGAAACAGGCTGCAGTCAGACTATCCTCAGGTGATTCCTCAGAAAGAAGTCCAAGGAGAATTGTGATTGTAAAGTCTGGTGTTTATCCTTTGGACTTAGAGGACATACAAAAGGATGGCATGTATGAAAACGTTTTTGTGTCCAGGCAAAACAGTACACACAGCACCAATGAAATGTCCAGAAAAGCTAGAACTCCTTTAATGCACAGAGTAGGTGGTAACAGAATTATGCCTACTATAGGTGTTTCCTTTGGGGATGTTTGCCCATTAGATGTCCCTGGTCCCTCCCATAAATCACCACAAAGAGCACAGAGTACAATAACAGATATTTGCCATTGGGAGGTGGAAGAAGCACAGCTATCTGAACGTGCCAGTTTGTGTCCATGGGAATCGCAAGAGGAGGTGGTGCTCAAGAGCCAGGACAGTGTCCGTGGTGATGTGTGTCCTTGGGAATCAACACCCACAAACACCTCATTCTGTCAACCGTCCCAGCAGAAATCTCAACTACTTAACCGAAGAGCCCAAACCATATGTCCTTGGGAAATCTCAGAAACAAACATCTCAGAAACATCAAAAACTAAAATGAGTCTACATTTGGAATGTCCTATGGATAAAAGTAAATGCCTCACAAAAGTTGATGATATGTATGAAAATGTCAGACCAAAAGAGAGTAAGAATTTACCTGAGATACCAGAAACACACAAGACTGTGAGAGTTAATGTCTGTCCGTGGGAATTAGAGAATATATCAACTGATTTGATTGAAAATGGTCAAACTAACAAAACAACACCACGTAAAACTGACCCAGAATTAACTGTATCTAATTTGGCAAAGCAGAAATCAGAAGCCAACCCATGGGATTTCCCTGAACCGCCTTGGGAAGAAGAGAGCCCAAAGTTATCCCTAACCAACCTAACAACCAAAGAATATTTTTCAAATGAGACACCAGCCCAAAAGACAGACATTTGTCTGTGGAAAACTGGAAACCAAGCCAAATCTCAAGAAAGACATCATGCCTGTGAAGTTATCTTTTTTCCTGAACCAAAAAGACACAACAACAGTCCAATAGATGTATGTCCATGGGAGCCTGGCAATACAGATAATCCAATTCAAACTGAAACTACGAAAGCAAATATTTGTAAGGAAACAGCAAAAAATAATACAGAGGGTGACACTGAATCAAATTGTCTGTGGGAAAGAGAGGATCTAGAAATGTCAAAAGAGAATACAAATAAATCTATAGAAACAGAGACTCAAAGTAGCACTGAGGTTCTCTCAAAAGGAGAAGAGAAGCCAGGAAAACAAGACAGTGCTCAAATACATGTTTGTCCTTGGGAAACTGATGTATTTGAAAAGACGGAGGAGAAACTAAGTGTCCATGTCGAATTGTGTCATAAGGAATTGTGTCAGAGTGGAAATGTTCATACTGAAAACTATAAAAGACAAGATTCACTTATTCAATCAAATGTATGTAATTTGGAAACAAACGTAATCAAAGGAAACACAAGAATGAAGAGACAAGAAAGTAACATTTGTCCATGGGAAACTGTAGAACCATTAAAGACAGCGGGGAGAGATGGGGTTCTGACAAAAACACAAAACAGCACTTGTGTAGAGGTTTGTCCATGGGATACTATGGAACTAGAGACGAGGCAGATTGATGTTTCTAATGACACCCAAAACATAAATAGACAGGACAGCACCCGAGTAGATGTTTGTCCTTGGGAAACCGAAAATCCAGAAACAAAAAGACAAAACAGCATCCGAGTAGACGTTTGTCCTTGGGAAACTGAAAATCCAGAAACAACAAAAAGACAAGACAGTGGTCGCGAATGTATATGTCCTTGGGAAACTGCGGAGCCAATAAGAGAATACAACACTCATGTAGACAGTTGTCTTGAGGAAACTACAAAAACCAAGACTATCAAAAGACAAGAAAGCACTAATACAGAACCAGGGACAAAGAATACAGACGTCTTCAGACAACCTGAACACATAAAACAAGACAGCAGTAAAGTAGATGTACGTTCATCCAAAATTGAAGAACCATCAGGATTCACAGAGGATGTCATACAAATCCAGGCCGCTTCTTCTATTGATGAGATAGACAATGGACAGCTTGCTGAAAGAATGCAAGAAGTGGTGGAGGCTAAAGCTAATATGTCCTTGACTCGGCGTGATGCTCTTTGCCCTTGGGAGATGGAAGAGACTAAACCCGGCTCAATTTCAGAGCATGATTGTGGCTCAGATGTTTTTACATGGGAGCCTGAGGACATTCAAGAAGATGAAGAGGATGACGATGCTGAGTGTGCTGCAGAGGCCTTTGTCTTCCCAGATGACTTGTAGACCAGTTAGTACTTGGTGACATCAAGTATGGTTTCTGAAGGGATGCAAATTAATGAAATAAATCAACACAGAAAGTGATTCCCTCATACCAGAAGATTACAATTAAGTTAGTGAAATGTGTTGGACCAACTACACTACTTACAGTGCTCCCTCTGCAACATGTAGTGCCAAACCTCGACACTCTCTCAGCCAACAAAGCAGGGTAGAAACCAAGTTCTCAATTATTTCCTACTTAATCCTTCTTAAAATAGTCTTTTATGTGTGTTTGAGTGATTCTATTACCATCTGAAACATTCCGTTAACCCCTCCTTGTGGGGTCCATTAGTTATTTCAAAGAGTACAAAGTGAGTGAGTGTTGCGAAACGATATTTAAATGTTTTGACACACAGGGAAAAAAACATCCATACCGCCAGTCCCAATTGGTTAACTTGAAAGCTTATACAGTTTTAAATGTTTAACAAATGATGTTATGGTGGCCCTATGTCCAACTTTATATCTTAACTATGAAATTTCAAGTTTACAGTGCATCAAAATGAATACTTGATCAATTACAAACCAACAAGAGTTTGTGACAACAATTTAAATATTACAAATAAATGTAACTTTACAAAAACACAATAAATATAAAATAGTGTTTATAATATAATTGACAATTCAAACTAACCATATTCCTTGAGTGCAAGATAAAAATGCTTATATATAATACAATACAAATAAAATTGTAGCTGTATTTGCTGTAGATCACATTTTGTGACATTTTTGCATGTTCTTGTGTTGTTGAATTGATGTGCTAAATAAATCCAATACCTATATCTTTTTTTTTAATGTAGACAGAGATACATGTGGGATATCAGTTAATTTTATATAATTTGGGATTGAAATATGATTTAAATACAGATTCACGCAAAATAAAAAAATGAAAAAGCAGTTGGGATCCTTTATTTTTGTATTCTTTGAATCAACATGTACTCATTGTATTATTGCAATAAAGAATATATGCAACATATTTAATTTTTTTAAATGTGTATACAATATAATCTCGGAAAACTATACAGCCATGTATATTAGAAGCCTACAGTAAGTAACTGTTCCCTTGTGGCCTACTTGTGCCACTGAATGGCCTTGGGCTTGGGAACTTCAAAGTTGAGGGTCTCAAATTCTTCACCTGGTTTAAGCTCAGGGCCAGGAATCATTACAGTCTGAAACAAAAAAGCAATGGACAAATGAATAATCTCACCACTGTACAGAACTATGACAAACTCATTAAAGACAAGAGGACAAGCGCGAATACTGCTAAGTGAGCAAGGTTTTTTATTATTAAAATTCAACAATAGAAAACCTTTCCATTTAAAGTGGACATTTGTGACAATCTGATGAAAAGGCACTGTTTTCGGCCAAGGTCATTTCTCAGTTTTTTTACAGATTATAAAAGCACTGATTGTAAGATTTCAAATGATGTGTCATATATTGAAGATTCTTATGTTTATTATATGTTTACTGTATGCAACTGCCCACCAAAGTAAATTCCTTGTTTATCTACACTTGTCAATTAAACTTTATTCTGATTGAAATCTTAAATTGTTTTAGAAGATACACCTATCAAGCGGAGCACCAGTCATTTGACCACAGTGAAGAGAAAAATAAATAAATAATATCTTCGCACTCGATCAAATCAGTGGGATAAAAAGTGTGCCCAACAATATCATTCCACTATATAGTTGTCGTTATTGTTTTGGTGTGGATCATGCTATTATTTAAACATTAGAAGCGCAGAGACTGTTTTACTAACTAGAAGCGTTGTTATGGGTCAAATGACAACCGAGTCTTCAGACAGAGACGTTGTTACTGACACGTTGTGGTCGCTAGAGAGTGCTTCTTGTACGGCGCAAAGGCACGGTCGGAAAATTAACGTGCCTTCGTCAATCTGTCATTTATTTCTGTATTGTTAGTCTGTATAGACGTATTAGATGGTACTTTCACAGCAATTGGGTACTTAATCAATGAAGTGAATTGCCAAGTACAAGTTCAAGACAAAATCAATGGATTTGTTATAGATCTATAAGGTCCAGGTGTCTGATACAAGTGTCAAGTTGAGCATCTCAGAAGACTGGACAAAGAATACAGGAATGAAGGGCAGTTAAACAGTATCACAATATGGGAGGTTTTACTCTCACAAGAAATGTTAGGGGGTGACATCAACATAGCCTTTGCAAGCACAGACAGAAAATGCCACATTCATGGTGCTGGAACGTGTTTGTTGAGGCTTTAGATAGGGCTCCTCGAAATGGATCTGGCGTTCCATGTTCTCATGAGCTAATATAGCAGAGTACAGTTCAAATATTGTTTATTATATTCAGAGCATTCTAAACAGTAGAAAAATAATCATTAGTTGTAATATTTAATTATTGTTAATTGATCAGTGGTTAAGAACAGACCTCTTCAGATGTCAATGCAGATGGAATTTTTGAACTGGGGGGGACTAAGCTGTCAGCAAATGATTCCAACTCAATTAGTTATTTTGTATAATATATATATGTATATATACTGAAGCTGCAATGAACATTAGTATGTCAATCACACACCAAAACCTCATGCCCTCTGCAAATGTTTTATTTAAATATTTGCTGATCTCAGCAGGATGTAAATTATTACAAATATAACAATGTGTATGAACATGGAAGTATAAACACTTAAACAGATTTACATAAATAAAAATACATTTTTGAATGTCAATTTTTTATGTAATTTTTTTTCTCTGCAAGTGGGGTGATTTCAGGTAATGTGGGAAACGTTTTGGTAGAGGCTTCAGTGAACGTACAAAATAACTGTTAAACTCTTCTGAAACCTGTTAAATGTGCCTAAAAACCCCTAAACAGCATACCCAAAGTAAATTGACTGCTGTTCTTGAACCATTTGGAGTAGATGCATGTAAATGGACTCTTTTGAAAGCTGACACTCTGAAGTTATGTTCCTTGTTGTCAGGACCCCTGTCAGTCCTACTGGTGTTGAGACATAGAAGCTTGAACACAGGGAAAGTGAAAGTTTCTATTTCCGCCTAGATTTTGTTTTGAAAACACAGGCCTGAAGAGGCCTAGAGGTGGTAGGTATTAGCTGGAAGACAGAATTGGACCACAGGTTGAAGCCTTACCCAATTCAGATCAAAAGTCAAACATGATACCACAATATATTCATATTTGACACATGTTTTTATAAGAGCACATCCAGGACCCTTCTCACCAAGGTCAAATTCTTAGGATAAAAAGGTATAATTGTTATCTCTAATGAAAGGTGGTACTTAGAACTATCATATATAACAGCTAAATCCCTCATTAGTATTACTGAAACACAAAAACTGAAGCATGAACACATTGGTGTATTGCTTTATCTGATTCCCAGGATTGGCACACAAAGAACACTGACATATTGCGCAATCAACTTTTATTTTGAAGGCTCCACAAAACCTGGCATATGGGGTATCGCCATTTACAGCTAGCGCTAAGCTACAAGGATAACTAGCTCATTTCAGAGCCAGTCGAAGACAGTTAGAAAAAATTGTGTAGAGGGGGCGGGGGCAGGGGGGGGCGGGACGCACAGACCTGGTTGGCTTTAGAGGGCTGTCAGCGGGGGCATGGACGCTCCTATAGGTTCATACAAGGTGTCGATCAAAACCTCTGAGTGTAGCGGCCATTTTAAGATTATCCCCGGGTTTCTACTCCACCCACATCATGTCCTATGATCGATTGTTTGTGGAAGACTGAAAAAATAATAATTGGCAAAGGAAGAATGAAGCAACAAGATCGTGGCTATGTGTGGATATAATTCACTGTTTGGACAATTACTCGACATAGTTAGATACTTTGGACCTTTGGGAATTACGCAGAAGAGGTTTTGATGGGTTGTGTGCATACCTGGAACATTCCGAAGTAATGGTAGGTAGGTAAAACTTTTTTCTCTGGCATTGTTGAAGGAAATGTTACCGGACAAAGACATTGACGGTACTTACTGTTGCGAGTTGAGCTTGAATTGGTTTATTTCAATAGAAGCACAAGAATCGTAGCTTTCCAATGATGTATCATTTGTGTAACCGTCTAAAAAAATATTTTTGGGAACTAAGTGCTTTCTCACTGAGGGAGGGGGGCGCAGCGTTTCTGGTTCACCGGCGAGACAAGGATCCAGAACAGGTTAACTCGCCCCAGTGGTGTTTCTGTAAGTCGTTTTAGGGCTTAGGAACATTTTCATGTTGGAATGAAATGGGAATACACAATATTTTAGAAGCTAAACACTTTCAAACATAACGTGACCCCCTCTCTCACTCAGGCAGCATTTTCAGGTAATGTGGGACAGCTTGTCTGGAAAAGTGGGACAGTCATTGTCTGTCAGCCTAGTCTGCTAATATAATAATAATTAGTTTATATTCAACAATGCTAGGTGCAAGGGTGTGGCAAGATTCATTTAGTTGTGGGGGTTGACTTCTACAATGGGCATAAAGTGTAACTGATGTAAACCTTAGTGATCTGCAGTCTATGTGCTAGCCAGCTTGTCCCGCTGCGTTAGCATTTTGTTGGACTAGCGTTAGCGGTCACGCTTACAAGTCTGAAAGCGCCGGTTCGATGACAGAGTAAGTTGTTATTTAGTTGGGAACTTAAGTGCAGTATGATGCATTGGTATTAATCATTTGAGAACTGTTTAATAAAATTACTTTTAAAGCATAAACACAGCATTACTAAATGTCCCATTTTACTAACAAGCATTGTTAGGGTTCCTCCGGTAGGAAGAAACCTATTGTTTATGTTAGTATTCTTATTCTTACATTTCTCCGCTAAATGGCCCAATAGCTCAAAAAGACCTGGACCCGATTTTTTCCAATTTGGCCCAATGATACAACAGGCCAGTCATTACTCCCAGACGGCTAGTGGCCCATGTGCGCTCATAGGTGGCGCTATAAAACACGCCCAAAGTCTATGTGATTTCCGCAGCGCGGAAAAAAGGCAAAGACTTGTGGGAAATAGTGCGGTTACAACAGCCGTGCGAGGGATTTCAGTTGTTGTGTTTGTTCATTTAGATGTTTGTAATATTATTGTTTATCAGTTAATATAATCTTGTTGGTCACCTTGATTGTGCATGTTGTGTATTTTAATAGGACCAGAGAGTCGGCTGCTGCACTGTCATAGGCTATTCTCACAAGGAGCTGAACATGAGCTCTGGCCTAGCCCAGTTGCCCACATGACTATTGTAAATTGTGCATTGACTGAGATTCTGGAAAGAGATAAACTCAAGAAGAGTTACAATATTTGCTGTTTTCCAGCAATCTTGAGGAAAATGTGTCAATAGTGGGAGGCATGTGTTTGGACTACCTAAACCTTCGGTACCCAGCATGCTGCATGTTGAGGCTCTCACTCACTTTAACCCTATTTCTATGGAAGCGTTCATCAAGCTTATAGATTCCTCGAAACCCACCAGCTGCCTTCTCGATCCCCTCCCTGCCAAACTTTTTTTTGTAGGGAGCTTCTCCCTATTATTGGACCACCCATGCTTAGTATTATTAATGAATCTATTGTAACTGGACAAGTCCCTGACGATTTCAAACAAGCTATTATTAAGCCCCTTCTTAAAAAACCAAACCTGGATCCAGGTTGTCTTAGCAATTACAGGCCAATTTCAAATTTGCCATTTCTCTCCAACATTTTTTAAAAAGCTGTGGCAAAACAGCTTACTGAGCACCTTTCCTCAAATCAGCTCTATGAACCTCTCCAGTCTGGATTTCGTCTTCACCACAGCACTGAAACTGCATTAGCCAAGGTAGTCAATGATCTATTATTAGCCTCTGACGCGGGCTCTAGCTCTGTCCTGGTTCTTCTAGACCTAAGTGCAGCTTTTGACACTGTGGATCATGAGATTCTCCTGGAACGTATGGAGAACTATGTTGGGATTTCTGGTACTTCACTTCAGTGGTTTAGATCGTATCTATCTTATAGATCACAATATGTCCACTATGATGGTTGCTCATCCAGGAGCTCCACTGTAAAATACGGAGTACCACAGGGTTCAGTTCTAGGCCCTCCCTTTTCACTCTATATGTTGCCTTTAGGAAACATAATTAGAAGTTTTGGGGTATATTTTCACTGTTATGCAGATGATACTCAGCTATACATGTCTATAAAGCCTGGAGAATTTCCTCATGCTATGGAAAAATGTGTTTCCGGGTTGAAAACTTGGATGACAGCAAATTTCCTTCTTCTTAATTCAGATAAAACCGAGGTTCAAATTTTTGGCCCAAAAAAACACCGAAATAATTTATCCAATCTGACATTAGACTTAGACGGCGTCAATGTATCTCAAAGCCAGCTGGTAAAAAATCTAGGAGTCACATTGGACCCAGACCTTTCGTTTGTGTACCATATTAAGCAAATCACCAGAACCGCATTTTTCCATCTACGTAATATTGCCAAAATACGAAAATTCCTCTCAAAGGATGATGCTGAAAAACTAATACATGCTTTATACGTCCCGATTGGACTACTGCAATGTGTTGTTCTCTGGCCTCCCAATTACCTACCTAAAAAATTTACAGCGGGTGCAAAATGCTGCTGCTAGACTATTGACTAAAACAAGAAAGTTTGATCATATAACATCTACTCTTATCTCTTTACACTGGCTCCCTATTCAAGCCAGAGCTGATTTCAAAGTTTTACTATTAACTTACAAATCTCTGCATGGATTGGCACCACTGTACCTCTCCGGTCTCCTTGCACCCTATTGCCCCGCTAGGACTCTAAGATCTCAAGATGCCGGCTATCTGGTAATACCCAAAGTTAAGAAAAAAACAGCTGGAGGTAGGGCGCTCTCATATAGAGCACCTCTTCTCTGGAACAAATTACCCATCTCAATTAAGGAGGCTGATACTGTTTCAACATTTAAAACTAGATTAAAAACGTTCTTGTTTAGTCAATTCTATGACTGTTAAAGGGAAGTATGTGTGTACTTTCTATGTAAACCTGGGGTGTGTGCTTGCCTATGTGTGTATCACATGTCACTTTTAAATTGTAATTATAGCTTATGTTCACATTGCCCATCTAGATGTTACAAATAAAGTAAACCTGTTACTGTATCTTGTTACTATTATAGTTTTTTTTTTTACTAGTTGGAGACAACGGGGGACTGGTTGTTTTCATCCTTATTCGTATATAAGTATAACCTATTTTAGAGTTCTTTCCCCTGGAACAGATTTCATGTTCCAACCGAGGGGGGCTGTCGCTGTTTTGGTGTGTGGGGCTGCATCAAATACCCTTTTTAGCTCTGTTAAATTGCTGCACTAGTCCACACTTGACCGGTGGGGATCTCATTCTATGATGACTGTAACTGTTAGCTGCTCCTGGCATTCTCTAATCCCTACTCTCCTCTCTCTGCCCCCCCCCCATACATTCCCTGTGGTGTGGGGGGTTTGAGCTGTCAGGACCTGCTTGGCTGTCGGTCTGCCAACGCTGGACCAGGTCGTCACCCGGAATCCAGTCTCCATGACGGCCAACAGCGAGTTTCCCGGTCCCATTCAACGTCTATAAAGGCGAACAATGGGTTTTGGTGTTTCAAAACCCATTGACAATGTATGACTATGTTTAGCTTGTGTTCTGCTCCTCTCTCCTACCAACCGTCTCTGGAGGAGGGGATCCCTCTCTGAATTGCTCCTCCCAAGGTTTCCTCCATTTTTTTCTCCCATTGGGAGTTTTTCTGGGAGTTTTTCCTTGTCTTCCTTGAGGGTTTAGGTTGGTTGAGGGGCAGTTCTATGGGCGCATGTGAAGCCCTCTGTGACATGCTTGCGTGTAAAAAGGGCTATACAAATAAATTTGATTTGACCTCATGTTGATGAAGAAAATTACGTCACCCTGCTGAAAATGATGGAGATGGGTTACATTTATGGAACTATCTAATTGAAAAGTGAATGTCTCAGTTATTCCTTATATTATACTCTAAGTTGTATTATGGGAAATGTGATGCTAAGCTCTGACTGAGTAAAAGCAATAGAAGTGTGAAACGTTGGTTTTAGCAAAGCAGGATAGGGAAGTACCACTCTAAGGAATGCAGAGGCCTAGCCGTAAAATAGAACGTACACATAGGGCCAAGCTGCAGGAAAACTCCTCCAAACCAAGTCTGAAACTGTCACCCAGGTCAGGCCTAGGTCTGTGTCTAGGGGTTTTCTATGTTTATAAAGCACAAGCATCCCATACCAACTAGAAGAAAGTCTAAGATGTGTGTGCACCCAACACGAGCCTGGACATGGTCAGATTTATGTAAGGACAGACATGCCAACGTGACACAACTTCTGTAATCAGAAACCCTAGTATAGGGGCCAATTGGGTGACAAAGCGTAGAAATGGTCATCAACAGAAAGGTACCAATAATGTGAGGATGCATAATGTATCTGTGACCAACAGTGTTGTACCAATAGCAAAAAATGACACAAAAAATAGGCAGAAAATACAGTATATAAGAGGACGTTTGGAGAGAACTTGCCAGTCTGCTCTTGGGAGCTTACTCACTTGGATACCTTTTTTTACCCTGTGTTGGAATAAACCTTTGCATCAATACTCTGAGTTTCAGTGCATCTGTTGGGACTTAGCCTAATTTTTGACTGGTTTGGACTTAGAATAATTTTCAACGTTGAGACTTCGTTTATTTTTCACTTGTCTACACTTGGAATAATTTTCAACCTTTGGACTTGGTTTATTTTTGACTTGTACGGACTTAGGATTTTCCTCACTTCGACACTCTGATTTATTTGCACTATACACGGGAACTGGAATAATTATTTACGACAATGTGGCTGCCACGGCATTTCTCCCTTGGCATGACCTTTGCTGGGAGAGAGGGAAACAGCATGGATGGAAGTTGTGTGTGGGCAGATGTGTCTTTGTATAGGGTGAAATGGAATAAGAAATGTAATACAAAATGGCTGAAAGGGTTGTATTTATGTAAATGTTAACATTGCCTCAATATCTTTGTGTCAATAAATACAATATCATTTTGACTGATGGTTTTTCAAACCTTATTGGGGTGTGCTTGCCTGTAGCAAACTGCTTTCAAATTAGCCATGTCCCCCTAAATTAATATCGAACTTATTTACGTTTTGGGGGGGCTTATTTTCAGTTAGCAGACGGTACTATTTGAATCGGAATTCCATCTGAAATACTGCCAGTGACAACGTTGTTACAGTAGCTTGTTTCAAAGGGGCTTTCTTGTTTCAAAGGGTGTTCTTAATGAATTATGCAATATGAGTAGGCTAAATGCTTGAAAATATCACTAGATGGGAAAACGGACCCACCTGCAACCGACGCAAGCAAGCACACCCTACAATTTCCCCAGAAATTGTACCCTCTCTAGTTGGCTTTGGCTTTTTCATTCTGAATTAGTACCATGTGTAATTTCATGCAATTTGACATTGAAATGTAGACAGTTTCTTAACCTTTGTCCCAAAGCTGACCAAAGGTAATACTATGCCCTTTCTATTCATAAAATCTCAACAGTTGGTGTGTGGCAGATAGGATAGAGAGACTGACTTGTAACCTTTTGCTCATGAGTTCAAATCCCCATTCAGCCTATTGTTGTTGGCCAAACATGAAGTTGTTTTGCTTCTACATTGTACATTTTTAAAATATTTTGCCATTTTGCGGAGGAACCCGCATTGCTGCCTGCAGCTATATTTTTACAATTTTTTGTGTGTGTTTCAATCAGTGGTTAAACCCCTTCAATATGCTGCAATAGTACTCATTGTAACTTAATTTAAATTCCTTTGCCAGCCTTATCATTGAGAAATATAATGTCATATGCCGCTGAACTTTCAATGCGTTTTTTCTGTAAAGAACTCTTGCCAAGCCAGATCACGCCTCCTCTGATGATGTCAGACAAATAAAAACCACTGCATAGTGACTAGAAGTGTGTCTTTACGAGTCAAGATCAGCTCTGGTGATTGGATGTCAGTTTTGCACATATTAAATCATCAAAATGCATAACTGTCCCACTTTACCTGAACTCACCCTATGACTTATCATTGAACATTTTTTCCAATCATAAACAAAATTTATTAAAAAAAAAAGAAGAAATAATTCCCTCTGCAGCCAAACAAATGTAGCCTAGTCTCTAGAAGCAGACTCAATAGGTCCCAAAAACCTCTCTCCTCCTTTCATTTCCCTGAAGATATTGCTGGGCAAAATCTTGTCTGTCCAGTTTGTCAAGTAGGCTACGTCTTGGAGAATATGGCACAGAGCAATGCCATTGAGCCTTTTTTGTGTCATGGTTGATCGTTGATTGTTTTCAATCTGCGAAACGCACTGTAACTGCGCTCTGCCTCCGCAGATGATATGGGCACCACCATCAGAAACTTTACTAGTGCCTCTACCGGCTGCTACTACACACTAACAACGTTACACATGCTAATACGTCGCTAAAATCGCCTAATCAGCTGCGCAGTTATTAACTGATGCTTGTGGCCTTACGTAAGGAGAGTGGTGTTACACAACATTCAAGGGCAGCTACAAACCCCTCCCCCGCCCTGATTTTGGGAAGGCTGATCACACCTCCATTCTTCTCCTCCCTGCATATGAACAGAAGCTTAAACAGGTCAAACCGGTTGAGAGGTCAGTTCACCTATGGAGTGACGAGTGTGTGACGACCCTCCAGGACTGCTTTGACACCACTGACTGGCTAATGTTCAGGGAAGCAGCTGATGGGGACATTAATGAATACTCAGACACTGTCTCCAGCTACATCCAGCAGTGCATTGACGACGTTGTCCCCAAGAAGGTTGTCCGGTCTTTCCCAAATCAGAAGCCCTGGGTTGATGCCGTGGTCCGGGCCAAGCTGAGAGCCCGCATTGTCGCCTTTAACTCTGGGGACCCTGATGAGTACAGGAAGGCCAGACACGACCTTCTGAAGGCCATCAAAGCAGCGAAAAGGGCTTACAGGACCACGGTGGAGTCCAGCTACCATGGCTCTGACCCCAGGCGCATGTGGAGTGGACTTAAAGCCATTACAGACTACAAAGGGAGAGGCTACAATGAGACCCAGTCCTCTGTCCTACTGCCAGACGAGCTGAACTCCTTCTACGCTTGCTTTGAGAGAGACAGTGACCCCCCTGCAGTGGAGCTACCTGAAGGCCAAGCCAGTGGTGTGCCTACACTAACTGTAGCTGAGGTGAGGCTGTGCTTTAAGAAGATCAACCCTCACGAGGCACCTGGCCCAGGCGGCATATCAGGTAGGGCCCTCAGGGGCTGCGCTGACCAGCTGGCAGGGGTCTTCAGTGACATCTTCAACCTCTCCCTTAACCTGTCTGTACTCCCTACCTGCTTCAAGAGGACCACCATTATCCCTGTGCCCAAGAACACCAAGGTCACATGTTTGAACGACTATCGCCCAATAGCACTGACCTCTGTCATCATGAAGTGCTTTGAGCGGCTAGTCAAATCATTCATCTGCTCCTAGCTGCCCCCCACACTGGACCCTATGCAGTTTGCATACCGGTCCAACAGGTCTACAGACGATGCCATCGCTCTAACTATGCACGCTGCTCTCTCCCACCTGGACAAGGGGAATACATGTGAGGATGCTGTTCATTGACTACAGCACTGCATTCAACACCATCATTCCCTCCAGACCTGTCTCCAAGCTTGTGGACCTGGGACTAAGCACCTCCCTCTGCAAGTGGATCTTCCACTTCCTGACGGGGAGGCCACAGGTGGTGAGAATCGGTGACCGCACCTCATCCGTTCTGATCACCAACACAGGCACCCCCCAGGGCTGTGTGCTCAGCCCTCTCCTGTTCTCCTTGTTCACCCACGACTGTGCGGCAACGCGCAGCTCCAACCTCCTTGTCAAGTTTGCTGACGACACAACCATCGTGGGCCTCATCTCTGACAGTGACGAGTCAGCCTACAGAGAGGAGGTTGACACCCTGACATCATGGTGTCAGGACAATAACCTCTCTCTTAACATCAGCAAGACCAAGGAGATGATTGTGGACTATAGGAGGCGGCAGGAGGAGGAGCATGCACCACTACTCATCAATGGATCGGAAGTAGAGAAGGTCAGCTGCTTCAAGTTCCTCGGGGTGAACATCAGCAATGACCTCACCTGGTCTGTTCCCACGAACAAGGTGGTCAAAGCGGCCCGTAAGCGCCTCTTCTTCCTGAGGAGACTGAAGAAGTTTGGTATGGACTCACTAACTTTTACAGATGCACTATAGAGAGCATTCTGACTGGTTGTATTACAGTGTGGTATGGGAGCTGCACAGACCGGGACCGCAAGGCCCTACGAAGTGTGGTCCGTTCTGCTGAGTTCATCATCGGCAGGAAGCTTCCAGCCCTACAGGACACCTACCACACACATTGCCTAAGGAAAGCCGGCAGGATTCTAAGAGACTGTTCCCACCCATCCTTCAGTCTCTTTACCCCGTCGCCTTCTGGCAGGCGTTACCGCAGCAGACTGGACAACAGTTTTTACCCAAGGGCCATCAGGCTTCTGAATGGACACTGATATGGACATTGTTTTTCTGCACACTAGTCACTTATACACTGTCACTTTCAGCTACTGGTTGCTCTATCAGTAACGTGCACTACTGTACCTCACTGTACCTCACTGTACCTCGCCAACAGGCTCCTGTATGGTCATTGACATTACACTATTGTACTGTACTCCACTTAGGTTAGAATAGGTTATAGGGTTGGAACAGGTTCTTGTGCATTTAGGGTTAGTATAGTGTACTATCTATTGTTATCTGTAATTTAGGAAGTTTTAGTAGATTCGATTTTGTTTTCACTAGGGAAGGCAAAAAGTCACTAAATCTTGTGACAATGGGCCTCATTCTCGAAAATTTTCTGAAGTTTCTTCTGAAATGTTTCTTACGGGCTTCGGAAAAACAACATAAGAAAAAGACATCCGCCAAATTCATGAACGCTTGAAAATGTGTCCCTACGCAGCAGATGTTTTCTGAGCTGTGCTCCCCCAGAAGAGATTTCTTAAGTTGAAAGCGCGTCCTCGTGTTCCTGAATTTGCATACATACACGCCCCGACAGCTCCTTATAAGGGCACACAACAGCAGTGACGTGTGCAGTCAGAATCAACAAAATTAGGAAAGCAACAGGAATGCACGTTATGTCCAAGCGAAAAGCAATTGTGCCATATTGTATGCCTAGGGTGCACACTTGTCCCTTTAAATAGGTCGAGTGATCAGTGATAATTGGATGTCCTGGTTGAATTTATATGATGTTCAAGTGCAAGTTAAAGGTTTTATTTGTCACATACAACATCATACCAGTAAGATGAGCAGTGGAATTGTTCTCCACTGGATCTACAACATCATACCAGTAAGATGAGCAGTGGAATTGTTCTCCACTGGATCTAACAGTGTGCGTATTAAGCAAGGTAAATTCTTATAATTATTTGAATCCGAGGATGTCTGTAGAGTTGATGTGAACGCAATCACCAACGGTTTCTCACAAATTCATTAACACTTCTAACACAGAGAGTTTTCTTAAATGCGGTTTTTAAAGGAATCGCAATTGAGACAACTCTGGCCAATTTACGACTGCTACTTTGAGTTCGGACAGTCTTCTGAAGTTCAGAACAAATCCCAGATGAGAGAACTTTCATGAATGCCAAATCTTTTCCAAAATCCAATTCAGAAGAAATTCCTTCTTAAATTATTTTGAACTGCGTTCGAGAATGAGGTCCATTGTCGTTAAATTGGCAACACTGGACAAGCAGCTAATGCTGCATGGGCTCCACTAAAAGTTGTCAACAAAAAAAGTGGACTAGCTACGTATTGTAGGGGGTTAAATATTGGCCAAACAACCAAAACGAAATTCCCCTATGGTTTGAAGGAAGATGGGAAACTGAACAGTGCATTAGCATGAATCAAATAATGCCAATACAAATAGAATTGCTGTTATTTGATTCTATTGGTTAAATCAGAACAAGAATGGTCAAAGTAAGGTTAAAATTAAATATTCATATTATAACATCGCAAATGAATGAAATTAATTACAAGGCAAACATGTTACAACATGAAGGTTAACTCTTACCTACACTACAATGATTATTGTAAACCAGAGATAGAAAGCATGAGGTGAGCAAGGATTAGGACAAGGGAGAACTGAGGAGATGAAGAATCCACAGAACAATGCATTACAATTCCTTTTATACACAAGGACAACCAATCAGACCGTCCAGAAACTCCAGACTTGAGCATATGAGAGGTGGGGGCATGTTGACAACCACCCTTACAGTATGGAAATAGTTTTGTTTGGGGCAGATGACAATGAGAATATAGTCGTTCACCAGAAAACAATTCGCAAACATCACAGTTCAGGGCTCTCAAGTTTTATCAAAAGTTTGGCATGTAATGCATGGCGTGAGACTTGAGCCCTGACCATTCATGTCCTTTATGGTTTGCAGCAGACTGCAAATGAGGAGAGGGCACAACAGGCTTAGCATTTTTACAGAGGATTTAAATTACATATTTTGCCGAAAGGTGTGTTTTGGAGTTTAGGATGTTTATTTACGTTTTGTGCTTGTAGCGCGTCCAAAATTTAGAGAGCCACATGAAGCGTATTGAATCCACTCTTTGTACTTCTTATAAACTACAAATGATCGATAAGTAATCTGTTGAGTTTGCTTAATGTCTTTTTTTAATACTTTAGGCCAACATGCATAGTGTATTAATGCTCTGTTGTTATAAGTAGGCTACAGCCTTAGACTAGGTGACTCTTACTGTCAACAAAGGAGAGTTGTTCAGTAACCTTTATATATTATAATTAATCAACTTGCTCTACAAGAAAAAATACACTTGTCCCGGACAAGCCTTAATGTTGAGCCCTGTAAGGGTGCTCCGATTGATCGGTCGCCGTTCATTATCGGCAGATAATCATTTTAAATACTCAGGTACTTGCTATAAAGGCGAAAAACAATATTTTGACTAAGGCATTTTATAGTCTAAAGTTGTAATTTATAAAGACCGTTTATTCTGTTTTTATTTAAAAAAATCATCAGGATAGTTCCATTTGTTTATAAGGTGTTTTCAATAACCCAGCATAGGCTGCTATGGTTTATGTTGCGTCTCTAAAAAGTGTCTCTAAGAAAGAGAGTGGAATATGTAAAACATGTTTCCTGCCACTAAATAAACAGTTGTTGTTAATTCATGATATTTTATAATAACTTCATTGCTATTCTTAATATACATTGTTGTTAACAATAGTTAGAAGATAATGCTACATGATAAACAGAAGGCTTCAAATACACTCCTTAAATGGTGATCGGTACTCTGTATTGGCCGATAATACTTCTCACGATCAGTCCCAAAAATCCTGATGGAGCACCCCTACTCAAAACACCCCAAAATGCCAGAAGACTAGCCCAATATTTTTCCAACTTTCAGACATCTTTGCCTGATGAAGTGAAAATGCCACCCTTTTGAAAGTGACAACTTTGAAGCGTGTTCTGTTAGGCCACCTATGCAGAGATACATTCTTTAAAGATCCTGTGAAGTCGAATTGAAAATGGGTTTTAAGTTCATCACACCACAGAAGAATGTGTTGTTTACTACCCATCCAAGTCTGAAGAAAAAAAAAAACACAGACAAGTATGTTAAATTAGGCTTTGAAATCGTGAGAAAATCAGCAGTTTTCTCTGCTTGAGACTGGGGGGGCCTGTCGCCTGATGGAGCTGAAGGTCTGCTCCCTCGAATTTAGCAACAACAGCAACACTAGCTAAATCAATTGCAGATATCAGAACAGCCATACCTGCAGTCTCTGAGTGTTTTATGTGTTAATTACTTTGTCTTTGCATTGTATCAGCTGAGTAATAGAATGCAACCGTCTGTGATCTGACGTAGATCGGTCACAAAACCTGAGCTGAAAACTGAAGAAAAACAGTCTAACTGCACATTTCAGTGCGATGGTTTTCACGCTTTGCACATGCTTTCAGGAACTCAGTTCACACATATATAGTGTACTGAGAAGCAAATCATGGAATTTGCTTCACAGCATCTTTAAGAATCCCAATCTTACAGTAAAAAAAAATTAAAAAGGAAGAATCTGATTGTTGGGGGGAATTTCTCCAAAAAAGACACTTGCATCTCACATTTGCAATATTTGGACTGTGCCCTGACAATAAATTAAGAACAATAAATGTTTTGCTAGGAAAACTGGATCTATAAGACCATTGAATGTTTATGATGTGTGTTTATACTTTTGACGGAGGAGAACAACATTATCATTGTCAGCTGACAATAAAATGTTGATAATTCCGGGATACGCATTTATAGATTAACTGCAGTCTAACCTGCAACTTGTGTTACATCAATTTTATTTGCCCTTTCTTGCTTTTAACCAGTAGCACTGAGATTTTAGTTAATATAAAGTGAATTATAAATATTATTATTATTTATCATCATTTATAACAATTGTTTTTTTGCTGAATTATTGAATGGCTAGACAACAAACATTTGACTGAAATAGTCACGCACTATTAACACGGAAATTAATGACGTTTATAATATTGAGTGACTTCAACACTAACTAACTAACTAACTATCATAATATGCAAGAAAAGGAAAACAGTAAAAAAAAAATGCAAACAGCGCCTTTTCACCAGATCGTGTTACATTTCAGTATAGCTGGAAGGTTATTTGCAACTTTTTCAGAATACCGTCAGTTAGAAGCCATGGCCAGGTTAGCAGTGCTGATGACAGGCAAACCATTGAATCAGCTTCTTTCAAAGGATTTTCTTTATGGATGAAATGCAGGCTAGCTAACTGAAAGACCATATAAAGTGGATACATATTTCTGTATAGATTAGTTAATTTTGTTACATGAATAAATGTGTTGACGGATGGAAAAACTCTAATTAAACACCAAATAAACTAACCAAAATTACCATCACCAGCTGCATCATGGGCATGACTGCATCTATATTATCATTAATCTTGTGTGTCTGTGTGCCAGTTGTGATCTAAGAAACGTAGGTACCATAGCCACTGAGAAGAACTGTCATCACCAGCTGCACCATGGGCACTGCACTATAATCTACTACTATCTATAATTTAAGACATTTGTGGCACAATCATCTCACTCATCGACTGCATCAATGGCACTGTGCCCTATCGACAATTCCAGGAATATGTGTGTGTCATCTCCTTCTTTACGGGCACTGTGCACCATCTATAGTACCAGAAAGCTGTGTTTTTGTGTCTCACCGACATCTTAATCCCCGACTGCATCACAGGCACTGTGCACTAGTTATTCTTAAAAATTACCTTAATGATGGGATCTTTGGCTGGAGCCCACGCTGGAACAATCTTGCCATGTAACCTCCAGCGGCCATACAGGTTGATGAGGTGCCTCTCCAAGACCAGATACTCCAGGACATCCTTAGGCTCTTCTTCACTCCCCAGCATCAGTCTCCCAAAGCGGTCATAGATAGCTAGCGTCTGATGGGGAAGGAGGAGATATCGCTGTATGAATTGTTCTCAACCATTACAGATACCCTTACAAGTAAAGTGAAAAACTAGCAGGAAAAAGCGCAAGTATTTCGGTTACCTGTCTGGAGTGTATGCGTATAGTCACCTGACCATACAGGTTGCCTTTACTGACCATGTCAGGGCACCGTGCATGTACCACCTTTGGTGGTTCAAGTGATTCCACAAAGTTCCAACGCAGCGTCTTATAACGGTTGGCCCTCGTCATTTCCTGCAAGAGTTATAATTGCTTATGGATTTTGTCTTTGAAGGGAAACTTAGAAACTTCTGAATACATATGCTACAGTCACAATAAGTGCCCCCCAAAAAAACTATCTTGGAGTACCCTAATAATAACATGGACTGCAAAAAAGGAAAACATTTTTTTTTTTAAGTTGTTGTGTTCTCTTCATTTCTATATTATCTTTGTATCTATTAAATATACCAATACATATTTGGAAAATAGTCCAGTAATAATGAAAATGCAACAAAAGTTATTTTATTGTATCATACCCCTAAAGGTATCGTCTTTAACATGTGTTACGGATAAGTCAGAAGGGAAAGTCCCGAAATCTGTGAAATTAACATTATAGATCGGTGTTTTAGGATAAATCTATTGAGTTTAACAGTGTAGGGTGGTTTAATATTGGCCAACAACTAGGTTATTCTCCAAGGTTTGAAGGAAGAGGGGTAAACTAAAAAATATATTTACACTAACCAAATGTGCTGGAATTGCAGTTATTTGACTATGGGTTAAATGAGAGCTAGGATGGTCAAAGTACAGTTAAATTAAATTGATATTTAGTAACATTGCATATTAATTCTATACATTAAGGCAATCATGTTACAAAGTGAAGACTTTAAATCTTACCTACACTACCATGATTATTGTCAGAGAGAGAAAGAGGTAAGCAAGTAAAAGGAGCAGGAGAAGCGAGAGCTGAGGAGAAACCCTCAGGAGATCAAAATTCTAGAGATCAATGCTTCACAATTACCTTTGTTGTGGGAAATTATTGATTATGGGACAGCTAGGCAAGTAACTTAGGCAGGGTTACACCAGGCCAGAGTGATGGGTCTAAAATGGCTGACTACTACACAGTTATAATACTACGCAGTTCATAAAACTCCACTCTGCAGACTGGTTCTGACCAGAACAGTAGAAAGAAAATGGAAACAGCTGGGTTTGTGTAAATACGCCTAGGTATTGGAAAATAACAAGTAATTAGGGTTGCCAGAACTCGTGATGAAGGATAGGATAATTCGGGTCGAGAAGAGTTTAAGTGGAGTTGTGTTGCTTCAAAGACCGGGCCTGGGACATTTAAGGGGGAGTCAGTAGAAATGGGCTTTTCCAGCTGTTGTAGAAGTTCATTAACAATATTACCAGCCAAAACTCCAAGCACGTAGGATATGGATGTGATACCGTCATAGAAATTCCCAGGGCAGGGGAATCATCCTCATTTGGGCTATAAGACAGGGACATTGGGGCTTAGGTCTTTGTTTTTTCCTTGTACGTGTAGTGAACGCACCTTGCCTGCTGAATAAACCATCGAGCTGCCTTCAGCTTTTGAAAGATATTTTGCCTCAGACTACTTTTTTACTACTTCTTCAAAAGGACGTCTGTTTTCGACAACACCTTTATACCCAACTATTATCTGTAGAAAGACCACATCTTGACCCTTATCAAAATATGTCTAGCAATGCAAGTTTCCTCTGTCCAGCAACTCCAGACTTTAGCATATGAGAGGTGGGGGGCAGGGTGACAACCAGCCTTACATAGTGAAAAAGATCAATTTTATTTTCAACATACAGCTAATAGTACTGTAGGTATGACCAAATCTTGTTAAGTTTCAAAAGATTGCGACCCCCACCTTTTGCCTCACATGACCCCAAAGTGTGTGACTCTTAGTCTCATGGCTGACCTCCAAGTAATAAGTTCAAAATTATATGTTGTAGGGTATAGGCCTAAAGGGTGTGTAAGAGGCACTGACAATGTTGAATGCTTATTTCATTTGTTTGATGTGCAAGGTAATACAACATTTCTCTATGGGAAAACACGTTGAGAAAAACACTTGGCCATGAGTACAGATAATCTACTTGAGCTTTCCAATTTGTTTATCGTTTTGATGGCTGATGAATATGGAGTTAGATTAGTTTCATAATTCAAACAAACAAACGCAACACGATTCAAACAAACGTAACACGATTCATACAAACATGACACGATTCAAACAAACAAACTTAACACGATTCAAACAAACATAACACGATTCACAAATGTATTTCGTGATTCACAAATGTAACACGATTCACAAATAAATGACCCTATTACATTCGTTTGCAACCTGACAAACACAAGTTACAAATCCCTGCATTCGTTGGTGTGAATCCCTGCATTCGTTGATTTGGATTTTTGGAACTTTCCTGACGCGCTTAGATTCACAAATGCATGTTTTCTAAAAGATATCCTCTGCAGCCTATCAGATTGTCTATTCCAATTTTAGCCAATCACATTAACGTGTCTATGTGGTCTTCAACAATCTGCCATAATGACGGACATCGTCTCCTTCAGATCACGAGCAATGTCGTCTGGTAGCATGTAGGTGAAATGTTGCTTGTTAAGCTTATTAAACCGATGATCATACGTGATTAAATATTGTTGAGAATGGCAGGATTCATGTTTAGTCATTTACCGTGTTTCCTAGGCTAACGCAGAGCCCGTCTACCCATATTAGACATTCTCCGGTGATTGGCTAAAATTGGAGACATCTGATAGGCTGCAGAGGATATCTTTTAGAAAAAATGCATTTGTGAATCTAAGCGCGTCAGGAAAGTTCCAAAAATCCACACCAACGAATGCAGGGATTCACACCAACGAATGCAGGGATTTGTAACTTGTGTTTGTCAGGTTGCAAACGAATGTAATAGGGTCATTTATTTGTGAATCACGTTACATTTGTGAATCACGAAATACATTTGTGAATCGTGTTACGTTTGTTTGAATCGTGTTACGTTTGTTTGTTTGAATCGTGTTACGTTTGTTTGGATCGTGTTACGTTTGTTTGAATCGTGTTACGTTTGTTTGTTTGAATCGTGTTGTTTGTTTGGATCGTGTTAAATTTGTTTGAATCGTGTTGCGTTTGTTTGTTTGAATTATGAAACTAATCTAACTCCATAGATGAAGGCTTGTCCTGCTTAAAAAGCTCCAGTCTGCTGTGTTTATGCCTTGGTTTTATGAGAAGCCTTTGAAAACCCATTGAATCACATTCACTGTTGACTTTCTTCATAGATGCTGAGGCAAACTGATCACCCACGTCCTCACCTGAATAGCATCCATGGACTCATAACTGCTCAAATACAAATGTAACTTTCAGCACTGACAACAAGATACTTGACATTTAACTTACAGAAATTGATTGCTTTGATCTGTGCAGTGATTAATGCAAGCATCTTATTGACATGTGGGAAATAACGCAGGCACCGTTTCATGGTTTGTAGTTGGTAGATGACCAGTAGTCTTGAGATGTTATCAGGTGAATGAGGACTTTGTTAAATCAGTTTTCCTCAGAATCTAAGCAGAATGTCAATTCAACAGTACTTGTTTTTCCTTTTTTAAAGGACCAGGCTTAGTATGGCCATCAGAACTACAAATTATTGGAAGGCACAAGTAGGCTACTATCTATAACTAGAGCTTGATTTTGGCAGCAGAGAGACAATTGTCATTGCCTCCTTTCTTGACAACAAACTTTTTCCACATTGTTATGTTACAGCCTTATTCCAAAATGGATTCAATTCATTTCCCCCCTCAGAATACTACACACAATACCCAATAATGACAAAGTAAAAAAGGTTTAATATTTTTTGTAGATCTGCAAACCAAAATATAACATGTACATAAGTTCACAACCTTTGCTCAATACTTTGTTGAAGCACCTTAAGCAGTAAAAACAGCCAGTTTTTTTTTGTATGATGCTACAAGCTTGGCACACCTTTTTTTGGAGAGTCTCAATTCTTCTTTGCAGAACCTCTCAAGCTCCATCAGTTTGGTGCACTGTCATTTTCAGATCTCTACAGAGGGGTTCAATCAGGTTAAAGTCTGGTCTCTGACTAAGCTATTCACAGAGTTGTCCCGAAGCCACTCCTTACATTTACATTTAGCAGACACTCTTATCCAGAGCGACTTACAGTAAGTACAGGGACATTCCCCCGAGGCAAGTAGGGTGAAGTGCCTTGCCCAAGGACACAACGTCATTTTGGCACGGCCGGAAATCGAACCAACAACTTTCTGATTAATAGCCCGACTCCCTAACCGCTGAGCCATCTGACTCCCTCCACTCCTTGGTTATCTTGGCTGTTGGCACAGTCTGAGGTCCAGAGCACTCTGGAGCAGGTTTTCATCAAGGATGTCTCTGTACATTCCTGCATTCATCTTTCCCTTGATCCCGTCTCCCAGTTCCTGATGTTGAAAAACATGCCCACAGCATGCTTCACTATAGGGATGGTATTGGCCAGATGAGGAGCGGTGCCTGGTTTCCTCCAGACATTACGCTTGGCATTCAGACCAAAGAGTTCAATCTTTGTTTCATCTGTCCAGAGAATTTAGTTTCTGATGATCTGAGATTCCTTCAGGTGTCCTTTACTGCAATTTTTAAAACTAATTATGGAGTATTTTATGTAGAATGCTGAGGAAAAAAATGAATTGAATCCATTTTCGGAATAAGGCTGTAACATAAAATGTGGAAAAAGTGAATAGCTGTGAATACTTTCCAGATGCATAAGGTAGTCTTCCTTTGTTCATGGATTAGCCAAGTACAATGTCAATTACATGCTTGCATTTGCCTTACTGCACTGATAAAAGTTTTGAACTACTGTGTCTGGCAGAATATCGGCTCTGTACTGACCCCAAATATCAATCAACCTCCTCCCTCAATCTATCCTAGTCACAATTTTCTTTATCAAAATATCGCTACTAATAATGTATGTTACTGATGTTGACAACACCACGTCTTGTGTCTTAAAAGAGGTACTACTTTTACGCCATAGAAATATGTACTGTAGCTGTCACTTACCATCACTGCAATTATAGGCATGTTTGAGGATACACAACTAGGATCCCACTTTATGCAAATACACAGCTATTCAAGCCAAGTATCAAGCTACTTTAGACAGACTAACTTTCCCAGTTGTTGAATGTATACAATAAGGTCTAAGAATTCTCAGCTTTAGGGAAGCTCAACAAAAATCTACATTTGGAGCGTTTTACATTATATGAACATTTTTGCATAAATTATCAAACAGGGAATGAAGTTTGTTGATTTAATTGCAGAAAAATGTACAGTACCAGTCAAAAGTTGAAGTAAGTAGGACCCGCTATTCCACAAAAATGATTAGATGACCATGAAAAGTAATTGGAGTGACGCTAGCCATCTGCGTCGTGAGTTGAAATACCGAAATTAGCCTCAGGGTAAAAAGCGGAAATCTGCAAATGCTGTTGACTTTATATATGATTTATGACAGTTACGGTTATGTAATTCCCCAATTTCTACAGGAATAACTATTAAACCATATTCTAGATATATCGGTCAAAAGGGTTTGACTTCATAGCCGTCGCTCAAAAGGCGTAGGATCACATTTGTTATTTTCAAATTGTTCCCTTCATGTAATTCCTTAACACTTTTTTCTCTCATTCTGAATATCGAGGACACAAAATCTGTTGTTTTTGTTGCAATTGTTATGAGGTTAACCCAAATGTTGGCGTAAAATGCCGGACTAAAACTCCTCGTGGTAGTTAAGACCAGGTGAACTTGATTACGAAAGTAAATAATTTCCCTAGGTAAAAACTGTGCTTTTCTTGTTTTTAAATTTCTAAATTTAATTCTTTGAAAAGTCGCAGAAAATTGCTATATGACATTTATTACTAGGGAAGGCAAAAAGTCACTAAATCTAGGGACAAAGTATTTAAATTGGCAACACTGGATAAGTAGCTAATGCCGCAGGGGCTACACTAAAAGTTGTCAACCAAAAAAGTGGAAGAGCCATGTATGGAAATACTTTGGGTGTGAGGCATATGACAATGAGAACATCTCCAAAAACAAGATGATTTGCAAACATCACCATTCATGTCTTTTATGGTTTGCAGCATTTTGCAAATGCAATACCTAATACTGGGGCATACAAAAGGAGGGAAAAACATGGTTAACACTTTAGGCTTTTAAATTACATAGTTTGACGAAATTTGAGTTTGGCATATATATTTAAATTTTGTGCTTGTGGCGCGACAAATTTAAATGGCCCCATGAAGCGTGTTGAATCCACTCTTTCTACTTCTTATAATTTATGTTCAAGTCAAGGCATTCATATTTTTGAGCTCTACAAATGATCTTTTGTCATCTGCTGACTTTGCTTAATGTCTACATTCAGTCCACACAAATGTGTTACCTTTAGGCCTACATGCATTGTGATTGTATTAATGTTCTGTTGTTGTCATAAGTAGGCTACAGTCTTAGATATTGTAGGTGACTTAATGTCAACAAATGAGTTGTTCAGTAACCATATTTTATACATTTTTGCTTTGGTATTCAAAAATGTTATTGAATACCGTGAAATTTCACTGGTATTGGTGGAGATTACTGACATTTTGGTTCCGTGATATCACTTGTCTACATTATACAAAGCATTTGTTCGTTCAGTTAATCTACAGCTGGTAGCCAACCATAGCCTATATTCTACACAGTATAGCCTACCATTTTATAATCTGTTTAGTAAACTTTCTCTAGTTCTTTGAGTGCCGCTAAGGTAGAGAAGCGCTATATATTATATTATATTTAGTCATTTAGCAGACACTTATCCAGAGCGACTATATAAACGCAGTGCATTCATTTACATTTGTTATAAAACAAGATAACAAAACTTGATAGCTAGTGTAAGTGAAGTGGTCAGGTGAATCCTTTTGCCTCCACCTAAGCTCCACCCACATAAAAACATCACCATTTGTATTAACTGAAAAAGGGTCTATAAATAGGACAGAACATAAGCAGTAACTTACAGGATAACACCTTTCTGTGACAAGGGAATGGAGTTTCTCTTTATTGAACCTAAAAACAGAAAAAATTGATTAAGGCCCAGTATTAAGCATCCTTAAGCAGTCCTAAACTAAAAACTAGTGCTGTCAAACTACTAAAATATTTAGTAGCGATTAATCGCATTAATGTCATAGTTAACTCGCGATCAATCACACATTTTTATCTATTCTAAATGTCCCTTGATTTCTTTTTGTCCAATATTTTTTTCCAATTTTAATGCTCCATCAACATGGATAAGTGGATCGGATTGCTTGGTGCAAATGTTGTTTTTTTAATTGAAAACAACATTGCAATCGCCCGGCTTTGACGAGGGGGCAGAGAATTTGCATCAGCTGTGTGCTTGGCTATGAAGTGGTATTTCAGACTGGACGTGCTGCGATGATAGCTCAGCCCACAACGACAAAACACACATATTGCTTTAGTCTTGTCAATGGAACCATTTTCCAACTTTTCTGAAGATTCTGAACTTTCCATTCAGAAGGTTATTCTGCCCTACAAAGGCAAAAGACCGTAACTCGCCGAAGTGTAGAACTGAGAAAAACGACTTCAAAGTTTTTGCACTTTCAAAGTAGTTGTCCTGCCAAATTTATTTTAGGTAGGACACTTAAAATCTAGCAGTTTGATGTTTTAGTGATTACACATTATTTAAATTAGAAATCTTGGAAATTGTTGATCTTAAACTGCACTTTTGACCCCTATTTTGAAGTTACAATAGTATCCTATAGTCTATCGTAAGTGGTCATGCCAAGGCAAAATACAGTAACTTCCGTTTCTTCGCTCACTTAGTTGCTCATCACGATATAAACTCTGTATTTTATAAGCCAATGTAACATACACGTGGATACCTGTCACAAGACTCACAAGACAAGGGTGTTTTTGATTTAACTGCCAGGGTAAGATACTTACAAACGACTCATGTTTGGGATGTTTGGTGTTGAATGCCAGCGAGTAAGCTAGGCTAATGCTAGATGTGTTTGTTGTTGCTAGGTTACGTATTAGTTCAATTGAAACCGTAACTCCATTTGAACGTTTTTGAGTGCCGCAAAACAAAGGCAAGGTCCGTAACTGATGTTACGGCATTCTGCATTGGCTTTCTAAAGCCAAAGCAGGCTTTTGGAAGTTACGGTGAAGACAACAACCTTATTCTCTCTAAAAAACAGACAAGTTAATTTAAGATATTTGGCCACATGATAAAGCAGACCTTAACTGTTCCGAAAATGGAAAAAAATAATTTTCGACAAAATTGAAGTTACGGTCTTTTGCCTTTGCACGGCAGTATTGGCATCACTTTCGGCGTCTCACGCTCACCATCCACTCAAAACGTTAGCCTATTACTCTTTAGCCGGCTCGCAAGCCCAAATAAGTGTGTGCGGCGTGCCTGTTGTTTTGTTTCCGGTCTAGCTAGATCCGGTGTGGTGTTGTAGTTTTTATCGTCAGTAGTTGCTGCAATAGCATGTGAAAAAAACTACATCGTTTGCTAGGCCAAAAAGAACGTTAATCGCGCGGTACAAAAAATGGACGCCGTTAAAATGGGTTCGCGTTAATGCCGTTAATAACGCGTTAAACTGACAGCACTACTAAAAACATTTTCAATGGAGATCTTGATTGAATTTCTCTCAAATTTCAATGTCTGGAAAACTGGGCCTTCGATTCAAAGTATGTTTAAAAAAACTTTTATGGCACAGCGCAAGATCGGTAAAAACTCAATAAAAGGCTTTGTATTATATGAGATATTTCAGTGCAATTATTGTATATATATAGTTATTTTTCACATTGCCATGGTCAGATTGACCGGTATCTGGCCACTCCATTCCAGACAGAATACAAACTGAATGCTTCTTCCTTTAATAGTTCTTGTATAGTTTTCTGCTGTGCTAAAATAATTGCAAAAGGGTTTTCTAATAATCAGCCTTTTAAAATGGTAAACAGAATGTGCCAATTTGATGACATTTTAATGACCAAACGGTAACTATTCTTTTGAAAACAAGGACCTCTCTAAGGGATGGGAAACTTTTGAACAATGCTGTAAATCTCACCAAGCATTATGCACAAAGCTTTTATGTACTGTCTGTCTCTGAATGCCTTACTGTGTAAGAACGTTGTGAGCTTCAATGTAAATCCTCTGAGCGTGCCCTGGGAACTCTTTTGAGGTAAACTTTGTGTCGTGCTCTTTGATCTTACGTATCCTAAAGGAAAAGTGGATGTCAGTGTTCAAGGGTTAAAAAAGACAGCTCCATACCAAAATTCATATTTTCCTCTTAGGTTTACTGCCATTTTCCATCTAGATTGTTTTGATGCGAGTTTCCGAGTTTTGAAGTTATTGGTGTAGAGATGTTGGCCTTCTCTCAAATAAAATGGAACTAGACGGCACTCTGCTTTAGCCCAAAAACAATCTTTGGCACAAAAAAAAACTCAACAGCACTGTCTCAAGATATAACATATCAACATTTCTTGTTGCAAACAGTTTCATGTAAAAACTTTCTCAGCTCATGGATGAGACTCGCTTCCTTCTGTGTGGTAATATGGTTAGCAGGTGTAGTTTGGTAAACATCACTATGGCCAATGTCTGCAAAACTCGCACCAAAACGATTTAGCTAGATAAATAACACTAAAGGTATAATTAAAACAAATATATATATATATATATATTTTGACTGTCCATTTAACATGTAAAAATATTAACAGACTACATCTTACGCTAGCTGAGAAGCAGCACTTTGTCTAATCTGCTCGGTCCGCTGTTTCAAACCCTCTTTAGACAAACTGGAGAGACGGGAATCACCCTCTGGTGGGATGTAGGGATCGAAGACTCCCGCTGCCAGAGAGAGAAAGAGGGAGAAAGAGGAAGACATTGATTAACACTTAAAACCGCTAATACAATGGTTCACAAACGGCCTTTTAGCTTAGTAATAGATACCCAGCTAACACATGACGTTGCGGCAACGTTGCCAGTAAGTGCTCAGTTGGTAACCCGCGACGTTACCTTCTGGCAACGTCGTGGCAACGTCGTAGCAACGTTATAAAGGGAATGTTGCCAGTTGGTCCCATGGGCAACGTTGCCACAACGTCGTACCTTGGTCGGCTGGTTACGTTATTTTTAGACCAGTGGGCAACGTTGCCGCGAAGTCGTACCTTGGTCCGCTGGTTACGTTATTTTTAGACCAGTGGGCAACGTTGCCGCGACGTCGTACCTTGGTCCGCTGGTAACGTCATTTTTAGGTCCGTGGGCAACGTTGCCGCGACGTCGTACCTTGGTCGGCTGGTTACGTCATTTTTTGGTCCCATGGACGACGTTGCCGCGACGTCGTACCTTGGTCGGCTGGTAACGTCATCTTTTGGTCCGTGGGCAACGTTGCCGCGACGTTGTACCTTGGTCGGTTGGTTACGTTATTTTTTGGTCCGTGGGCAACGTTGCCGCGACGTTGTACCTTGGTCAGCTGGTTACGTTATTTTTTGGTCCCATGGACAACGTTGCCGGGACGTTGTACCTTGGTCGGCTGGTTACGTTAATTTTTGATCCCGTGGACAACGTTGCCGCGACGTTGTACCTTGGTCGGCTGGTTACCTTATTTTTAGACCCGTGGACAACGTTGCCGCGACGTCGTCCCTTGGTCGCCTGGTTACCTTATTTTTGTCGCAGGACAGCGGTTCTTGACTGCAATATAGTGGTTTATATATATATAAATGTAGACACTGCATGTAATTAATGTGCTGCTCAGCCCCAGCAGGTCATTGGTCATCAATGTTCTCATATGCAGACACATAGTGTAAATTAAAAAAGACAGAATGTGGAATATCATTTAGTCTTTCATTCTTTACTATAAACATGTACAAAAGCAATCAATGTGTGATGAGTAACATGATTAAGCAAACATTATTTGTAGGCTATAGCACACCAAAGCTGTATGACACACAATGCAAATGTGTGCTCCAATAGTTTTGTAATACAAAATTGTTAAATGTGACCAAAAGGTAAGCAACTCTTAAGAGTTTCATTTTCAAAGACAAGTCACCACAGAATATTACAATTCTTCCTTAGCAAACCTGCCCCTCAGTCTGCCCCTGAGCAACAACTTTGCGCATGCCCATTTCAACGCATTGCTGAAACTGGGCTTCCTAAACAGTTTTTGCCAGGGTCCTACCGTCTTTCACACAATGGATTTTACCTGGAAATAAGTTACTTCAAAGTTGAGTTTCTTTACAGACATAGTTTTAAATATATAAACAGATTTTTAGAAATTGGATGGGGCATATAGGTTTGAAATTGAGTTGTTTATAGCGTTATATCAGATTAACATTGTTTACGTTAGGATTTCGCTAGCTAGGTTAAACCCTCCAGAAAGTTATTTTGAAATACTGAAAATGCATACATGTTATCAAAGTTTAGCGTCTGATAAATCACCCTCAAAAGAATCAGTGAAAATAAACGTTCAGAACTGTTAGAAAACCTTGTCCCAAAATAGTTTATTTAGCTACAGTAGCTAGCCCTGAATTTTCAAAGACGCTAGCGCGTGGCTGATCACGTTCACAGTCGGTCATGGCATGCACAACAATGGCGTCTGTAGAAGTATCATGTCACTAATTCTTCCAATTTGTACATGACATTTGTTTTTGGATACGTTTATTCGTTTTAACCTTTAGATGCGTGAGTTCTAAATATTTCAGACACTTTCACCAGAGTACGTGAGTTATTTTTCCAAAACGGAAGCTATGTAGCTTTAATTAGCTTCCGTTACCTAGCAACCTAAGATAATACTCGTACCAATGCTACTACTTGCTAGTGTTACTTGTTAGCCTACCAATTGTACATTTTGAAGCCATACTGTAGTGTTTATCATATAGTTATTGCCCATCGGAAAATAGTTGGTTGGAATGTTCAGAATCACACATGTGCTACGCTGTGGGGCCCTGCTTTCGAACATATCACATATACGATGCTTCTTCAATATCAATACTAATAGGCTACTGTGTACGTAAACTACATTCCACTTTCATTTCTGTACAGGTGATCCGACCACCATCACAAGTACTGTGTCCCTTGGAAATTATGGTAAAGTAATGAATGACCGTTTATAACAGTGACAATAATTGTATGAGCCATGGCAACCCTAAAGGCTATGCTTTGAAGCAAAAGTATGACTTAAAACGTTTGCATCACCAGATGCCATACCTCTAGGTGTCAACTCTGGTCTGGTGGAGGAGAACCCATAGGGCGCCCCGGAAAACAGCTGGCAGCCAGGCAAGTGCAAATATAAGACACTCAAAAAAATATTCAAACCATTGCCATTGTAAGGCATACCTAATTGTAAGGCATACTTAAGTTGTTCTGATCGTGGGGGGAAACATATTTGTCAAAACAACAAATGTTGTCTTACTAATGCTTTGTATACCCCATTCAGCTGTACCATCTTGGGCAAAGACCAATCAAGGTAACATTTGTTATGTACATCAATGTTACAGCTAATCTAGAAGAACCACAGTGTATGCCAATCATGCAAACTCTTGTAAACTTGTTTACTTGTCTTTAATTACAGACACATTACAGGTTATGCTCCGGAAGATGGAGACATTGGAAGAGAACCAGCGAGAGGCTCTCCTGTTCAGGCGACCACAGGGCAGACACACTGAAGAGGTGCCAGTGATGGACCTACAGGTGGCCCAAACACAGGCTGAACTTCAAGACCTTGAGGAGCGCCTTATGGTGCTGGAGTTGCGAAAGAGAGCGGTAAGTGTTTGGAGATCCCACAAACTATGGCTTACACGCATTCAACGTTCACATTGGTGCTGACAATAAGTTCATGACTTCTAATTCCAGACGCTGTGATGAAGTAGAAGACGGGACTGGGAGAGAAAGCTGTGGAGCTCCGCATAGAGGAAACACTCAAACACACCCCGGCAGCCCATTCAAAACCAGCCAGGTGAATGAATCATGTTTGCAACTTCCATATCCAATCTTTCACGTGGCTATGACACAAATGTAGAATCACATAATATTTTAATTGATGATGTATATTATTTTAGATGTGATTTTTTAAGACTTGTATAGCCCCTTTTCACACGTGCGATTATGTTAATCGAACACTAACTTATTTTGTGCTTCCTTGTCAGGGCCATCAGACAGGACTCATAGCGGGGACTGGAAGAAGATTTTAATTCATTTTTTGCACTTTGTTTGTTTGGCACTTTTGTTTTGCAGTGTTTGTTTTGCAGTGTTTTTTTCTTTGCAGTGTTTGTTTTGCAGTGGCACTTTTTATCACGTATGTATATATTTTGGCCATTTTAGTTTTTATTGTAAATGTTACATGCATACTTTGTGCATTGTCATTTTAGCAGACGCTCTTATTTACAGTAAGTACAGGGATATTCCCTGGAGGAAAGTAAGGTAAAGTGCCTTGCCCAAGGACACATCATTTGGCAACCTTCTGATTTAATAGCCTGATTCCCCAACCGATCAGCCATCTGACTCCCCTTTAGTATAGGTAGACCACATATTTAGGATTCCTATATGGTGAATGTATATACCTTCCTGCCAAAGTAAATTCCTTGTCTGTGCAAACTTTCATGGCGATTAAAACACTTTCTGATTCTGAAATGCTGCCTCGTTTATGATTTAGCTTGAGTCAGAATACACATCACACAAACATATTCCTCCTAAGGTTGGCTATCTATTATACCAAAACAAGTAGCCTTCTGGGCAAATGAGGTCTGCATATGAAGGTTACTTCATAATTAAGTAAATTGTTGACGTCGCAGTTACGGACTAGCAACGTCACAAAATTACGTTGCTAGGAGGTTGCGGTTACGGACTGGCAACGTCGGAAAATCACAAGATGACGTTGCGGCAACCTACTGGCGCCCCACAGATGCACGGTCCCGCAACGTCGCCAAAGACGTTGCGGCAACGTATGTTTGGTCATCGCGTGACGTTGCGACAACGTCAGGGCAACGTAAATGTGTTAGCTGGGTAAGGATGTCAATTGTTAGGGCTGGGCAGTATGGCCTAAAATGTATATCACGGTATAATTCGTAAGCACTGACGGTATCGGTATTTATCACGATATATTAGTTATTCTTAAAACTCGGACAGATTTGGATTGGGTAACTCCGGTGTGTCACTGTCACAAGTTGAATTTTCAAGATTTTGCAGCGTTTAATTGCCACGGAAGATCGACTCAGTAGCCTACGCATTCAACAGTAGCCTATGTTTATGGGATCGCAAAAAAAATTAAATATTTGTAGAGTTAGCTCTAGCTATAAACAATTATTATATGGCTGAATACTCGATTCTGTTGGCCTACAATAAACATACATTTCACAATTCTATTCACATTCTATTCACACAATTTCACATTGGATTTGTGAAACGCATTCTGGTAGATTCATTTTCGCGCACATGCATGGCTTTCAGGTGGTGAAAGAAATTGCTAGTGTGTCCAACTTTGGCTAGCACAATTCGACAACAACTTACAGAGTAGGCTACTGTTTGTTGGTCGATGTCGGATAACTTGAAACCAAATCATTCCCAAACGACAGAGGCTCAATTTTTTTAATACCAATTCTTCTTTGTCTGGCAAATCAACCCCACTGGCGTTATTTTCAGACATCATTAACGCTTGCTTACACTTACCAACAGAAGCAGTTTACTCATATGAATGTTTGCTTCCTCTGGAGTTGCGCTAGCATGTTTGTTGACTCATTGGCTGGCACAATGCGTGCAGCGTCCTGCTGCATGTTTTTTTTGTAAAAGATACAAATTTGAACTAGCCCACTAGGCAGTATCACTTGACTTATATTTTATACCAAACAGAAACACTTTACTAATACATTTATTAATATATTGTGATATCCATGATATGGCAAAATCCATATCATGCCACAACAATACCGGTATTCGCGTATTCTTCTAGAACAATTTAGATCGTTGGTGCACTATGGACTGGGATTGCAGAGATCTTGTATTCCAACAGTGAAGCTGTGTCCTGTTTATTAGTGTGCTTGCTATCAAGCAAGACGCACAATTGTTCTCACATATACATTTTGGATTCTTCCGGCAGGAGGAAATCTAATTGTAATTGTTAGAATTATTATTATTACCTCCCTAAAGGCCGGTAGACAAAATTGACCTCCCATTTATTTTCAATGGAGGTCACATGAGGCAGTGTGAGCAAGAGAAGCAAACCCTATTCCGCGTTTATTTGGGCATTTGTGGTCGAGCAATGTCTGTATGCCAGTCAGAAACTAGCTAGCTAGCACAGTATATGGAAGGAAGTAAATGCTATTCCCAGCACCACACAGAGCCGCTCACAAGGAGCAAATAAGCGTATTCAGACACATTTTTATGCTGCCAGTGGATCAAGTGTAATCGACAGGCAATCAGGTGTAAATAACAAGGGCAACGGTGCGCACACTTAACTGTGTGACAACAGCTTTATCTCACGCGACCATTTTTTTTTTTTACTCATGGGGTGGAAATGTCATCATTTTTGCAATTAGGGCTTCTAGCACCACCTATGGGCAATGGTGGGTCATTTGTAGTGTGCAAGTCACTTGTGGCCTATAGTTTCAATGTGCCAAGTTTTTTCCATTGGGATACCAAACTGAAATGCAATAAAATGCCTTGACCTGCCTTAATATCTTCGCCGTCCAAACGCTGATTGGATTTCTGAAAACTGCCAGATACTCATGAGAACATGAGCTAAAAGCACATCAAATTAATGAAGGGGTTACTGGGCGTGACTAATAAATGTATCATCATCATCCATTTGAGAGGAACCAGAAAGTTTACCATGGGAGATTTCCTGCAGTATTAGATTGACTGCTTCAAATTTAAATCTGAGGCCATATTTTGAGTAAAGGCAAGTTTAACATTTTGTCAATTAAGTCAAAACTTGAGTTGCGAAGCATTTGTTTGTAGGAGTAACGCAAGTTTTTCAGGACCAAATTGCATGATCCGGCTTCTGCATTCTTGACAGGCAGCTACTGACCAGCCTCGTTTTTTTTTCTGTGAAACTTGCTAAATAAAAATTAGCTAGCTACACTATGTAACCTTTAAGCTAAACATCTATAACTTATTTGGCAAACTTCGTCGAATGTGGAAGAAAGTCTAAGGTTTTCAGTTATGGAGACAACTACGACTCCAACTCTTGTCTGACAACTCAGGGCTCATGTGAGCGGCTATCCACGTTGTAGGTAAGGAAAAGTGCATTCAACATGTCAGCTTGTCTCATACGCCCTCTTTATCATCTGGTAATTGATCCTAGTCCTTGCCCCTATTGTAGCCCTGCATGTTTTTAGATGATCTGCTCCAAACGACTGGGTTGACAAAACCAAAGTTGGAAGCAAGATACCACTAATAAGTGTGTCCTGCACCTCCCCCCACCTGTCACTGAAGGTAAGCAATGCTGCTGTTGCTAGCCAACCTTCACTGAGGGGATTGTTTGAATGCACCGGAATTGAAAAATGTTTATTCATGTACATTTGAGACCACACATTCGTAGATATAGGCCTGGGCTACATTTCAACTTCGTTGCTTGGCCACCGACGAGAGAGGGTACACAATTTCTGGGGAAATTGTGGGATGTGCTTGCGTCGGTTGCAGATTGGTACATTTTGTTAGTGAAAATTATATTTCTGTATATTTTTGATAAATATGTATACTTACTATTTATGAAGATAAAAAGCATACATTTGTTGCTGCTTATTTACACTTACTACTAAGATACTAATAGCTTGACGTTGTCATACTCATAATTCTAGTCAGAATATGAGTCTGAAAACTCTCCGTTGGGCTGTGACTACGGGGCGTGTTTCAACCGAACTCGTAAAACAAATGCCTCTTCGCTCAATTGGATAGACCTACAACCAATCAGAGCAACGTAATATGTTGTTTGTTGAAAACGAATTCAACCCAAGCGCTCTTTCGTGACGTTGTTGATTACGTTACTGTTGATCATCTGTCCATCAGTGAGACTTAAAGTAAGTACAGGGACATTCCCCCAGAGGCAAGTAGGGTGAAGGACACAATTTTGCACGGCCGGGAATCGAACCGGCAATCTTCTGATTAATAGCCCGACTCCTTAACCGCTCAGCCATCTGACCCTGACAGATGCAAGAGGGAATGGTGATAGGTTATGTTGCAGCCTCACAGATGCATCAAAACAAAGAAATTGGGCAATCCTGTGTGAACATTTTCCTAATCTACATCTGCCAACAAGATATTTCATACCTTATTCCTGATCACCCTATACGAAGACATGTATTGTACACTTGAAAAACCCTGACTTAAATCAATTGGACCTATGGTTCATGAGGGGAAGATTTTTGTAGGTTTTCACTGTAAAGCAAAATCTATCATGGCGGACGTTATAGGTCCTTGAGGCTTTTTTGTTCCACATGATTTCTCATGTGGAACAAAAAAGCCTCAAGGAGGAATTAGATACAATAGCGAGTTGAATAGCAAATAAGGCATGTACGCCAAGTTGCAGAAGAATTGCAGCAATGGGGTGAAAATGCCATGGCTTGTGGCTCCCCTTAAAGTCAAATGTGGCATGACCAGGGACTTTGAGATATTGGGGCGCAAGGAGAAGATAAATAAGAATAATAATACTAACAGGTTCCTCCTACCGGTAAATAGCCTATAATTTGACAGTATGTTTAACGACAATATTAGCTAGCTATCCAGCCATGTCAAGATTTTCACAAATAAAGCAAATCAACCTCTGGCCTACAGTCAGCTGCAGCCTGAATTAGATACAATAGCGAGTTGAATAGCAAATAGGATTGTAAGAGACTAACCAGGTCCATATTTTGACATTAAAACAGCATTCGGCCTTCATTTATAAGGCAATCCTTGGTCTGCTCCCAAACTACCTGTGTGTTTTCATCATGCAGAAAAGTGCCTGACAACACTCCTTGCGTTCTCAGGACTTCTTAATGCTCGCGGTCCCAAATGCCAGAACGGAAATGGGAAAAAGGGCTTTTATATTATGGGCACCCTTATCATGGAATTTGTTGCAGAATGATTTAAAGCTCAAATAACTGATACCACTTCCTGCTTTTAAATCTAAAATGAAAGAAATGGACGCAGGGTCCCAAAAATGTCAATGTTTTTAAATTACCCAGATCACGTAACTGACTTAATTTTAAATAATTTGTATAATTTTTTACCAGTCAAAAAACCTTGTCAATATGATATGCAATAGACTTTATTCAAAATTGTATTCAAAAACGTAATTGAGGATTGCATTGTCATTTGCACATTGAATTGCAATTTGACAACTGCTTTTCTATTTGAATTGCAGATTGCATTGCCACTTTGCACATTGAATTGCCATTTGAAAAATGCATTGCCGTTTGAATTAAGAGTCTAATAAACTTCCATATGCAACAAGAGTCTATGGGTATTTATGGATGAACATGTTTACTTGATTGGGTCGTTTCGACCTTTGACAATGTAACCAGACCATATTTGTTGGGATGTTTTATTAGTGGACAGCCGTGAGGCTTGATCGGTTTTCTTTTGGTTTGTTGACATGTTGGTGGTCGGACAAAGATGTTGATTGTACCTACTGTTCACTCCATCTTGAAATGATTTACATCAATATGATCACAAGAATTGTAGCTTTCCAACGACATATGGCATGTGTACCAATATCAAACAAATTATTTTCTGTGAAATATTTTAAACTCACTATTAACTTCATGAATAAAACTTCTTGATTGGATTTTTATTAGTCCGATAAGAAAATGTGGCCGATAAATTAGGGATTATTTCCGCCCGTCATCCGTCCGGGTGGACATTTTCACACTATTTTACCAGTGAAACACATTGTACTATGTAGGCTACATTATTTTGGTCTACAGTAGATGTCCCTGAAAAAAGCTTGAGAAATACCAAATCTTCCAAAGACATCTAGCTTGAAAATCTATGTCAAAATATTACATACATTGGATGTCCATCTAACCCTTGTATCAAAGTCTCAATGATAAAAACATTGCAAGGTAAAACATTTTTTTTACCTGTGCAGGCAATATTGATGGCTCTCTCCATGTACTCCTGCTTTATTATAATCCCTGCTGCTCTGGCTTTAGCCGCCTGGTCTACCTGGGTCTTCCCTTTTATACCCACAGCAGGTGGAATGAAGTAGCGCTTCTTTGTCCGGACTGACACCACAAAGGGCAGGGGAAAACGCATATCCAAAGAAACCACTGCATTCTGAATGGATGGAATGTGGAAGAAGAACATAATTAGGCATACTTCATGTAGATTCAGAATTACAGTGTGAGATTTGTGAGTTAATTTCCATTTAGAAAGACTAATGGTACAGCACAACTACATAGATCACCTTCAAAAGGTCATATCTCACCCAAAACAGTTAACTCATGCTTCAAAACCAAATCATTTTCCCATATAAATAGTCAGTGCCCTCAAAATGAAAAGTTCCTTCTCGATTGCTTTGGCTCATCTCTCGAAAAAAATTTGAACATTCTCAAACCTTTAAATACATTTGCCAAAATAACCCAGATGGTTCAGCAAAACACCATGGAACACCTGCAAAGGGTCATCTCTTTCCTAAAACAGACAACTTATCAGTCAAAACTAAATCCTTCTCTCATACAAATAGTCAGTGCCCCCAAAATGAAAAGTCCCTTTGGCATTGTGTAAACACTGCAGGTCAAAATGTTTTGTCAGTATGGCAGTGGACCTTAGAAATATCCCTCATGTGCACTGTGCTACAGTTACTGTAGTAGATGTTTTCTTTCCAGAATACAATGTGTCTCAATCTACATTTAAATTTATTCATTTAACAGAAAAAACCAACCATGAAGAAATACAACAATGGTTCTCAGTTGCCCCTGCCCGGAAGCGGGTCACCGGGGCCCCCCCCTGGAGCCAGGCCCGGGGGTGGGGCTCGATGGCGAGCGCCTGGTGGCCGGGCCTTTTCCCATGGGGCCCGGTCGGGCACAGCCCGAAGAGACAACGTGGGACCCTCTTCCAGTGGGCTCACCATCCGCAGGAGGGGTCATGGGGGTCGGGTGCAGTGTGAGACGGGCGGCGGCCGAAGGCGGGGGCCTTGGCGGTCCGATCCTCGGCTGCAAAAGTTAGCTTTAGGGACGTGGAACGTCACCTCGCTGGCGGGAAAGGAGCCTGAGCTGGTGCGCGAGGTAGAGAGTTTCCGGCTAGATATAGTCGGCCTCGCCTCGACGCACAGCGTGGGCTCCGGAACCAGTCTCCTTGAGAGGGGCTGGACTCTCTTCCACTCTGGAGTTGCCCTTGGTGAGAGGCGTCGAGCTGGGGTGGGAATACTGGTTTCCCCTCGGTTCGGCGCCTGTACATTGGGGTTCACCCCGGTGGACGAGAGGGTAGCCTCCCTCCGCCTTCGGGTGGGGGGACGGGTCCTCACTGTCGTTTGTGCTTATGCACCAAACGGCAGCTCAGAGTACCCACCCTTTTTGGAGTCTCTGGGGGGGGTGCTGGAAAGCGCTCCTCCTGGGGATTCCCTCGTCCTCCTGGGGGACTTCAATGCTCATGTGGGCAATGACAGTGAGACCTGGAGGGGCGTGATTGGGAGGAACGGCCCCCCCGATCTGAACCCGAGTGGTGTTTTGTTGTTGGACTTCTGTGCTAGACACGGTTTGTCCATAACGAACACCATGTTCAAGCATAAGGGTGTCCATATGTGCACCTGGCACCAGGACACCCGAGGTCTCAGTTCGATGATCGACTTTGTAGTCGTGTCGTCGGACTTGGGGCCGCATGTCTTGGACACTCGGGTGAGGAGAGGGGCGGAGCTGTCAACTGATCACCACCTGGTGGTGAGTTGGCTTCGATGGTGGGGGAGGACGCCGGTCAGGCCTGGCAGGCCCAAACGTAATGTGAGGGTCTGCTGGGAACGTCTGGCGGAACCCTCTGTCAGAAGGAGCTTCAACTCCCACCTCCGGGAGAGCTTCGATCATGTCTCGGGGGGGGCCGGGGACATTGAGTCCGAATGGGCCATGTTCCGGGCCTCCATTGTTGAAGCGGCTGACCGGAGCTGCGGCCGCAGGGCGGTCGGTGCATGTCGCGGCGGTAACCCTCGGACCCGGTGGTGGACTCCGGAGGTGAGGGATGCCGTCAAGCTGAAGAAGGAGGCCTATCGGACTTTATTGGCTGGTAGGACTCCAGAGGCAGCTGATGTGTACCGGCAGGCCAGGCGGAACGCGGCTTTGGCGGTCGCGGAGGCAAAAACCCGGGCATGGGAGGAGTTCGGCGAGGCCATGGAGAATGACTTCCGAACGGCTTCAAAAAGGTTCTGGACCACCATCCGGCGGCTCAGGAGGGGGAAGCAGTGCTCTGTCAACACTGTATACGGTGGGGATGGTGCGCTGCTGACCTCGACGGGGGACGTCCTGGATCGGTGGAAGGAATACTTCGAAGACCTCCTTAATTCCACCAACACGCTTTCCGACGTGGAGGCAGAGTCTGGGGACATCGGGGGGGGCCCTTCTATCTCTGGGGCTGAGGTCGCCGAGGTGGTTGAAAAGCTCCGCGGTGGCAGGGCCCCTGGGGTGGATGAGGTCCGCCCGGAGTTCCTTAAGGCTCTGGATGTTGTAGGGCTGTCTTGGTTGACACGACTCTGCAACATCGCGTGGACATCGGGGACAGTGCCTCTGGACTGGCAGACCGGGGTGGTGGTTCCCCTCTTTAAAAAGGGGGACCGGAGGGTGTGCTCCAACTTTAGGGGGATCACACTCCTCAGCCTCCCTGGGAAAGTCTATTCAGGGGTCCTGGAGAGGAGGGTCCGTCGGATTGTCGAACCTCGGATTCAGGAGGAGCAATGTGGTTTTCGTCCTGGCCGTGGAACAGTGGACCAGCTTTATACCCTCCGCGGAGTCCTGGAGGGTACATGGGAGTTCGCCCAACCAGTCTACACATGTTTTGTGGATTTGGAAAAGGCGTTCGACCGTGTCCCTCGGGGGCTCATGTGGGGGGTGCTCCGAGAGTACGGGGTACCGGATTTCCTGATCGGGGCTGTCCGGTCCCTGTACGACCGGTGCCAGAGTTTGGTCCGCATTGCCGGTAGTAAGTCGAACTTGTTTCCGGTGAGGGTTGGACTCCGCCAGGGCTGCCCTATGTCACCGATTCTGTTCATTACCTATATGGACAGAATTTCTAGGCGCAGCCAGGGTGTTGAGGGGGTCCGGTTTGGTGACCTCAGGATCGGGTCGCTGCTTTTTGCGGATGATGTGGTCCTGTTGGCTTCATCGGGCCGTGACCTTCAGCTCTCACTGGAGCGGTTCGCAACCGAATGTGAAGCGGCTGGGATGCGAATCAGCGCCTCCAAATCTGAGGCCATGGTAATCGACCGGAAAAGGGTGGAGTGCCATCTCCGGGTCGGGGAGGAGATCCTGAACCAAGCGGAGGAGTTCAAGTATCTCGGGGTCTTGTTCACGAGTGAGGGAAGAATGGAGCGCGAGGTCGACAGGCGGATCGGTGCGGCGTCCGCAGTGATGCGGGCTCTGCATCGGTCCGTCGTGGTGAAGAAGGAGCTGAGTCGAAAGGCGAAGCTCTCTATTTACCAGTCGATCTACGTTCCTACCCTCACCTATGGTCACGAACTATGGGTAGTGACCGAAAGAACGAGATCGCGAATACAAGCGGCCGAAATGAGCTTTCTCCGTAGGGTGTCCGGGCTCTCCCTTAGAGATAGGGTGAGAAGCTCGGTCATCCGGGAGGGGCTCAGAGTAGAACCGCTGCTCCTCCGCGTCGAGAGGAGCCAGCTGAGGTGGCTCGGGCATCTGATTAGGATGCCTCCTGGACGCCTCCCTGGTGAGGTGTTCCGGGCACGTCCCACTGGGAAGAGGCCCCGGGGAAGACCCAGGACACGCTGGAGGGACTATGTCTCTCAGCTGGCCTGGGAACGCCTTGGGGTCCCCCAGGAAGAGCTGGCGGAAGTGGCCGGGGGGAGGGAAGTCTGGGCCTCCCTGCTTAGGTCGCTGCCCCCGCGACCCGATCCCCGGACAAGCGGCAGATGACGACGACGACATTTAACAGATGCTTTCATCCAAAGCGACTTCCAAGAGAGCTTTACAAGAGTGCATAGGTCACTGATCATACAGTAACAACGCGATAGCCCCAAACATTTCGGGTAGCCAAAACATGAAGCATACATAGTGAAAAACCCAAATACAGAAAGTGCCAAAGAGAAGAACCATAAGATCATGTAGCCAAACAAGTTACAACTAAACAAAATGAACCTCAAAAGTGCAAGAGTGCACCTGTAGAAAAGCAAGCAACAAAACTGTAATGTATGCTTCATGTTTTGGCTAACCACAATGTTTTTGTGGCTATCTCATTGTTTAGGATCATTGACCTATGCACTTTTGTAAAGCAGACAGCTTGGAAGTCGCTTTGGATAAAAGCGTCTGCTAAATGAATACATGTAAAATGTAAATGTGTATCAAACAGAAGAAAAGATTACAGTAATTCAAAAGTAGCCTACAAGGTTTCACATCACATATTGCACTTACACTGCCATGGAAATTGTTACTGTAATTGCCATACATCATGGTTACTGTTACAGGAAATGTGTACAGCACAATATACTTTCATACAATAAGCACATCAAAACTGACATTATGTATAACCTACACTAGTAGTATGAGTAACCACAGTAAGTTTCAGGCAAGTGACCCCCTCCTAGTCAGAGTTGCAGAGGGTGCATTTCATGGCAAGAAGGAAACACATACAGTAAGAAAGTAAAGCAAAGCTGGAGTTTCACTAGTTGTCGTCCTCACTGTCTGTCTGGCCACAGATTTCATTGACATCACATCTGATGTTCTCCCTTACGATGCAACAGGGGAAGAATTGTTGTTCATGCCGCAACAATCCCCTACACTGATCTGCTGTGACATCTTCACAAGCAGCATCCATTGCCTGGAGCAGGGACCTCTGGTTTTGAGCCCGATGCTCATAAACCCTCCACCTCCATGCAGAAAAAACCTCCTGGATAGGTTTAAGGAATGGGGAGTTAGGTGATATGAGCACCATTAGCATTCTTTGATGGGCAGTGAATCCTGATGAGCGGGTGACGGTGGAAGCTTACATTGTCCCACACAATGACAAATGTAAGAAAGTGGTCTCATGTAGAGGGATAAGATCGGAGTGCAGGCAGTCCAAGGACACCAGGAGTGTCTGGGTATTGTATGGGCCAAGACTGGGAATGTGGGTGACTACACCATTCTCTGAAATGGCAGCACAAACAGTGATGTTTCCCCCGAGCTGGCCTGGGACAAGCTCTAAATATTTGATGGAAGGATTTATACTCCTGGATAGCTCCTGTCAGCTAACTAAACTTACTGTGTGATTGGTGATCGGATGTGTCCCCTTGTTTAGTAAAGTTCTAGTTGCACCTGACAATGACTGTAAGCAGATGATCCAAGAGATCCATATTACAGTATATACTAGGGGTGTCACGATACCACAAATTCAGTAGTCGGTGCCAATACCATTAAAATAACACAATTCTCGATGCCAATTTCGATACCATGGTAAAAAAAAAGAGGATTGTCTAAGATTCCATGTAGGCTACTTGAACCATGAACTTCTTTAAAATATTTGAAAAATAGCAAAATGTCCTACAAAGACATACAAAACATGTGCAATAGCGCATAGCAAAAGATAATAAAGTGCAATTAAGCCATTCAGCTAACAAGATGAACATGACATGAGTTTACCTTCTAAGCTATGGGCTAACATTAAAACTACAGCTAACCTAAACTATGTACATAAGCCATTGTAACAGACGTGCCCACCATCTCAAACATCATGTAACGTGTATTTTAGTATGACAGATTAAACAAACAGGAAAAAGAGCATTCTTTGGATGTATTCAGAATTTCGCCGCAACTTCAACGAACATTGATTTATTTTGTATGATGCCAGATGTTAGCATCGGTGCTGCGCCTCTTCTGGAACTGAATCAGAACTTGCCTTGAATTTTTTTAACAAATCCAGATGACGATCTTTCAGGTGCTTAGCTAAATTGGAAGTATTCCCCCTTGGTCTGAAGACTGCGGTAGCATTTTTTGCATAATGGCTTCTGCGGATTAATTATAACGCCACGGTCATCTGCCTCAAACGCAAACTACTTTTTTTGCCTTTCTTGTCAACAAGTCGAAGCGGGGCGATCGCTAAAGCAGCAGTTGTCATCTTGTTTTTCTTAATGTAAACGTTGAATGGAACACTCCTGAAGGCGCAGAACCGATGCTAACATCTGGCATCGGCGCTCACGGTACTTACGGTGCTTCAAAAAAATGGGCATCGTCGGTGTTTTGTTATTTTAGCATCGGAAGGTACCGTAAGTATCGGTTCTCGTGACATCCCTAGTATATACCATTATGTTTTTTATGGTATTATGTGCCTGAAAGATTTTGACAGTGGAGTGAACTATTGTGCAGGTGATGATGTACTCAAGGAAATTATGCCAATATGTTTTGCAGAGAACAACCACTTGACTGAGAAATAACAGTCAGTTTAGACCAGCAAGATATTTTCAATTGATAGTTGGCCTAATTGAAGGCAATTATACCTAACCATTTCAAAGATGTGCTAAATCATTTGAAATGTGTGCAAACTGTAGGCAATTGCACTTGTAATTTACAAGGATATGCTAATACAATTGCAATTTGATTAAAGGAATGAACAATTCCAATCTGTTGTGAACAAGTGCCCAGCGGTTTGGAGGTTTGCACGTGTTGTTTTGAGAATGTCATTTCTGTTTCGTGAAATGAGCCAAACCAATTGAGAAAAACTGTAACCTACATACTAATTAACCATCAGCCATATTATAGATTTTTCTCAAAAAGAGAGAAGTTGTATTGGGACTTGTTCAAAATAAACTTTTTCAAAGCCTTTATGGTTGCAACAATTTATTTTTAACACAGTGTTTTTGTTATTATAATTAATGAAATTAATATAATGTATTTCATTAAAATGGGGGAGGCCCCGGTGACCTGATTTTCTCTGAAGGGAGGCTCACTGTCTTACACTTTAAAAACCCCTGGCCTAGGGTGAAACTGAGATCTCTACGTCAAAAGATTCAACTTCAAACTTGAGAAGCATTTGGACGTAAGGCTAATGATAATTGGCAGCAGGTAGATGCATACGTGTACTGGTTACCTAAAGGTTGGTTACCTAAAAGTTGCCAACTGTGTTTTTTTTGGCGAGCTACTTGTACCAAGTGATCAAGTGTCGGCAAGATCAGAGAGTGTCGTAACTCTTTTTATATGGCTCTGGCCCATTGGTTGCAAATCGTCACTCGCGCATCATTATGCTACGTTCACATCATGCAGTCGCGACTCCGTCACTTGCTTTCCATGTGAAATCAATGGTATGCTTAACTTCATCGCGCTGTTGTTCCATGTATTGACAACAGCCCGTCGTCACTCGGGCACTGTGCTCGTAAATTATTAAGTTCACACATACATATTTTTTGGCGCAAATGCGAGTGAAATGCTCGCACTGTAGAGCCCTGGAAGGGTGTCACGGAAGAAATAGAAGAAGTTGAATAAAGATTCAAAGAACAATACTTGGAATGCTGAAGTAGTATTCCAACAATAAACCCGTTTGTGCTCTTTTTTCCCCCCCTTGCTCAATTAGAATCGATAAGAGAATCAATAAGAAATCGAATTGATAAGCAGAAATTGTTAAAATCTTATCTCATCCCTAATCCTCAAACAAACTATCAATTATTTTAGATTTTTGAAACGGTTTGATCGGTACAGCCAATCAAAATCTGAGGGAAAGCCGGCAAACAGGAAGTTGGGTCGTATCACAGCAAATCTTTGATGGATTCAAAGCTGCATTTACTCAGGACCCTGTTCTGAGAATCGGTAGGCCTATCATTTAGAAACTTTTTTCGTTTTTGTAATGTTTTCTTAGCCTACCTAAATTCTGACTTGTCTGCCGAATCCAACACCTGAACTTTGTGTGCGCGCTGCAGTGGCTATTTGGCAAGCTCAGAAAAGCGCGCCGACTATGGAATTCTGCGGGCATCGGTTTGAGTTTTCAGTTTAACTGCTTTAAAGGGGCGATTGATTGCAAAACCGATTTTACCTTGTCATAGTTGAATAACGACGGTGGGTAAAATGAACATACAGTGAATATCAAAGTCCATTGACACCTCTTTCCTATGCAAATCTCAAAAAGAAAACATTTGTCTGTAAAACGCTAGCTTTTCAACAAAGCCACCGGTGTGACGTAGGATGGGGGACCGCCCTTTTTGGCTCTGGTCTGTATCTTTGTCACACCCCAAAATGTACATCCAGACCAGCCCGAGGTAGCATCTATCTCCGATACTAGTTTAGCTGCGCGCTGCTCTGTGTAGGCTACTTATAAGGAATTACAAAGAAGAACGTTTTGAATTATAACAAGGATATTGAAAATGGACCACGGTCGTAAATGCTGTGTTCCAGGCTGTACAGGGAAGGTTAACACTCACAGTCTTCCCAAGGAGCCAAACATTCGACAGGCATGGCTGCTGTTGTCTATGAAAAGATCCCGGCGAAGTTCGAGCACAGGGAGAAATGGCTTGAGTTGCCTGCCTTGTTGTAGCAAGTTTAGCAAATCGTTGTCACACATACATGAAATGTTGTTAATATAATTTATTGCCGTTATTTTAAAACGGATTTGATTATTCGTCAAAACTTTCATGACATGATGGCAAATATATTATGTTAAGCGCGAGCATAGATTGTTGACATGTCTATCTGGAGCAAAGACAAAGATTAATACTTTAACTGTTAACCACAATAGGAAATGATATATATTTAAATAATATATACAAATAATAACATGTCTTGTTAGATCACGTTATATCTATTAATAGACGTTTAGTTTTCTAGGTTGAACATATAAAACACCGGTCACATTTCGACACTGATGTGAAATTGAAGGCATTTCGTTTCAATATAAAGTTGACAGTAAGCTATGGTAAGTCTCCATTATGGAAGATTTCGGTTACCTAAATAACGATTAAGCTTTCTTTGCCTGGCGAGAACAACGACGGAGCTGTTAATTTTAACAGATTATTTCATCCGATACAATGCGTTTGAAATCATACTCATATCACCAAGAAAAAAAGCAACATATGTGATGAGTTCTATCTAGAATAGCCCTATATTTAGCCCTATAGCCTATTTCTAAAAAACAAGTGAAAATAATACTATACAGTGACAGAATACATTTCCGTCAAGTTTGCATCGTGTGTCTGATTCTCATTGGACTTGTACCCCATTCTGCCCACAGATTCTGCAACTGCAATGCCTTAGCTCACAAGCTCGTAACCATATAAATCTATGCTCGCGACTGGTTGTCGCAAAGTATGACGTGTACAGCTAGTTGCAAGCGTGCACGAGGTCTCGGAGCTAGGGAAAAAAATAGCTACTGTTTAAAGCTAGACCGGAAGACACGGAAGTGGAAAGATGGCCGTGTCCAGTCTCGCGCTCTCGCTTGCCTCACTGTGCCACTGAGCACTTTTCATATAAATGAATGGGGACGCCATCTTGGAAGACAAAGTAGCTTACTCTAGTTATATTTACTCTGTAGCTGTGTCTACCAGGGCTCGACATTAACTTTTTGAGGCACTTGTCCTTTGGACAAGTACATTAACGTTTCACTTGTCCATACACAAAAGTCACTTGTCCGGGTAAAGATGTATCATTTTATTTAAAAAAATAATTGTGTTGACATTTCTAGTTAGCTAGCGTCGGCAGTGATGTACCTAGCAAGTGTTAGCAGCATTTGTATTGGTTAAATGTACATAGTTAAATATCTGCTAATATTCATCTGTAAAGTAGGCTATACACCAGTGGCGATTTTAGACCCTTTTTAGGGGTGCTCAAGCACCCAAAAAAATTATAATATACACAAATATATTATTCTTTATTATCATTTGATGCTGGTAGTTCATGAAGAAAGGGACATCCTTAGTTTGTTTTCATTCATTCAATATTTTGAATAATAATACATAAATCTATTAATTGTTATCAAGTGAAATTTGGGATTTATATTAGCAAGGGGGTTTTGCACTTTTGCAAGGCACTGTATTCATGTCACATTCTAATTGGGGGCTGAGCACCCCTAGAGGTCTGATCCTAGAATCGCCCCTGCTCACAGGCTCTCACGCCAAACCTTGTACTTCTCACGCTGAGAAGGCAGCCAACCAAGTAGTCCTGCTAACAATGTAAACCATAATGGACAAGGTGCAGGCCCACGGAGTGAAGCAACATAGACACACGAACACCTGTGAAAGCTTGTCTCCGGGCTATTTGTCTTATTTCAGATACAGTATAAGTTTAGATAGCTTGCAAATACTGAGGATAGCCTACCGAAGTAGAGTTAGCCAATGTCGTGGCGATGCTAGCTAACGTTAGCAGTATAACATTTCACTGGGTCTTACAGCGTTGCTTGATTTACTGAATTTATTATGAAATATTATGTTCTACTAGCCATTTGCCTACTTGAGCAAGTCACAGTTTTTTAAAGCCCTGATAGTGTAACTGAGATGACACAGTAAATAACTCTTTCAAGTAATAAGCCCCCGTCCAAGTGTTTAGCATTAAATTAGCTGCACGGTCTGTAGAGATCTTGGGACGAAGCCACTTATTTTGTGTTTTGCTAATGCAGGATTCGGTCAAATGAAATCGGTAAAATAGACGTAATGATTGGAACATAACGTGAAGTAACATAGCATTTTATTTTGTTTGAGTTTTAACTTCTCCAGTGGGACAAGTAAAGTTCTCTTCCACTTGCCCTACAAAATATCCACTTGTCCCGGACAAGCGGACAAGCCTTAATGTCGAGCCCTGACTACTACCGCACACTTGTGCACTTCGAGCACTGACTTTCAGTGCTTAGGGCGCTTCACTCACAAAACCAGAAGAATTCAGTGCACTGAAAGTACCCGGATGGCGCACTGCAAACGGTCCAAAAAAACAGTGTACAACGATGGACACTACTCTCTCTAAACAGGCGCCATCTTGGCTACGTAGCGGAAAAGGAGGAGCCCTTTCGGCAGCTTTTTCCACTTGAGTGGAGAAGCGCGTTCATTTTGGCAGGTTTTGCGGGTGTGGCGAGCAGATTTGCGTCCGTCACTTCCACCAAGTGTTTAACGTAAGTGTTCCATTTGAGACAGCACTTATCAGCGTGGGAGTGCACTGATTATGTAAGTGCACTGTTTTGCAGGGCACTGTATTGCAGTGTACTTCATAAAGTGCGCAGTAGACACAGGCTATGACCACTAGCTACTGTCAAGTACCACTAGCTCCACTGGCACATACCACTAGGTGCCAGTAGAGGCACTGGCACGTACCACTAGTCACTGTCAGGTGCAAGTGAAGGCACTGGCATGTACCACTCGCTCCACTGTCACGTACCACTCGCTAGTACAGTACCGTACAGTTTCGGTTCCAACCGCTACTGCTCTTTCTCACAAACAGCTGATTAACGGCGGTAGCTTTTAGGTAAAACTAACAACCTTTAAAACGCCTAATATTTGCAAATATTGTTGATATTATTGTGCACAGGTGTTTTAGTATAGTGAATATGTAATTTAATTCCATTATTTCCACAGAAATAACTATTAAAACGTATTTCAGGAAAAACAATCAAACGGGTTTGTCCTCCCTACTAACCTAGTGCTACAGTAGCCTACTAATATGATCTGTATGTCGTGCAGTGGACGTCCAACGGTAGCCAATTCACTATTCAAAAGGTCCGTGCCTACTCGGCTAATAACTATAAGGCACTGTTTAGATTAATGTATCAATTACCTAAATGGCGGCCAGGAAATCCTATCGTGTGTGGAAATTGCTCCATCATCTCTAGCACGAATAAAACGACCGCACTCGCAATTGGCTGTGAGAAAGGGTGAAAACGAGCTGCCAATCGCAGACAACTAGAACGTTTGCCTAGATTCCCGTTGTACTACAAAATGACATGTCCACTTTACAAAAACACACTGCAAGCTATTGATAAGTTTGAAAGTACAGCGCGAAACACTTAATCGAAGAAATACATCACCTTCAAATTGCAGCATGACATCCGATGAAAAGGTAATAGCATGCTTCTTGTGGACATCGCCATTCTTTTTTGCGAACCGTGTCGAACTTCCGATGTGTCAAAGAATCAGACTGTAAAAAAAAAAAAAAAAGAAGAAAAAGGACGGTACAACAGCTCTGAAAAGCGAAGCCAAAACATCTCATCGCCTCCTGGTGGCCCGCCCCTCCATGTAAGCGGATGGGACATGAGCCAAACAAGAAAAACAAAATGTACGTCTAATTTGTTTTTCTCCAAAGATGATTTCTGTCATTTTAGGTAGTTCTTCTCTTATGTCTGTTCAAGTGCTAATTTTTCAGATCGGTTTGTTTTTAATTCGTTATTTGACAATATAAAAAGGGGTTATTGTTTTCTTGCTTGGGTCGGGCGAGAGCAGTAGCGGAGGGGGGGTGGAGGCGGGGGCGCCAAAAACCCCAGGCCCCGCACCTGAGGGGGCCCCCGTTTTATTCCATAATTTAGGGTGAACAGACGTCCTCTTTTACCCGGACATCCTCTTATCGAGCCCTAAAAAATGCGTCCGGCAGGGATTCCAAAATCGTCCGGGGTTTTGCCTCGTTGGATATTCGTGTTTCTCTGGGTCTTTCACCAACTATTGCGCCCTTTCAAGTTTCAGAAAGGGTATCTCCCTTACGTTCCACCTTCTTGCGCGAACTTTGACTGTAGAGAGAACTGTCATTTTGATGAGATAGTGTGGCATGCCCCCCCCCCCCCTCCCAGGGGCGGATCTACCGGGGTGGCATGGGGTTGCAAATGCCACCCTAAAAATAGCCTTGCCACCCCAGCTGCCACCCCGGTTAGCAGCTTTGTAAACAAAGAAAAGTTGCGGCTCATTGGACATTTGCGAGAGCAAATTTCTAATATTCCACTGCACTGCAGCACTAGAGACTCCAACCACCCTCCCCACTCCGCCGAGTCGGACATTTGCAAGAGCAAATTTCGAATATCCGAATTTCAAGTATATGCAGCAGAAACGACTCCATCCACCCACCCCACACCGCCACCAAAGTTGCTTTCATTTGAACACAAGGAAGGCGCAAACTGACAATAAAAGGCTCCAACTCAGCACGGACAGCAGACCACACAGGAGGAATGAGGTGTTAAGCAATTATCTATTGATGACTAATCATTTGAAAAGTGCAGGGCTAACGGGCGTTGCAACGTTACTTTTCCTGTTGAATTGAGGTTAATAACGTTAACTTGTGAATGCTTGGGAAAGCAGCAACAAAGATTACTGTGGTAAAGTTTGTTTGAAGTTCAATATTAAACAGATATTCCGACGCCCAGTATTGTGTTATTTTTACCGGTGCTTAGCACTGCTGCGACCGGTCGCTTAGCCAATGCTTTTGGCTGCCTAAACAATGCGTAAGTTTAGGGATCGTCAACAAATTACACATTTCAAGAGTCAATAGCTTTTTATCAACATGAACTAGGAGTGTCAAAAGTATGTTAAACTGTTGAAGAAGTATGCATTCATGCTGCACAGCCTCTATTTTGTTCATTTTAATCTCAGGTTATTAAAAAATATTTTTGTATTCAAAATAAATCTTCAAACATCCATAGCTTTTTGGTCATGTGACCTATAATCCTCAAATTCATTTCATTGTTCGCTGACTATGCATACATGTTGCACAGCCTTTAGTTTTTTCCTTTCACACACTTTTGCCACGGGGTGCCACCCCTAAAAATCTCCTGCCACCCTCTTGCCACCCCATGAATATTTTTCTAGATCCCTCCTCCGAAAAGAAACGTCCCTGTTTCGAAAGGACAGACAGACACGGCACAAAACCCAGGAACATAGGCAACACCATGCTGAGAACCTTCGACTTAAACCGTACCAGACCAAGGCCACCCCAATGCACACAAAGGACAACCCATGCTCCCCCAAATACACCAGAGATCACCGACACAACAAACAAAGGGCAGGAAGCCCACATAGAGAAAACACACAAACTCCCCCAAATATATCAGATTGACTGACATGTATCAGAGAGCAAGTGACCCACAAACAGAAAACACACATACTCCCCCAAATATACTAGATAGACTAATACATGTATCAGAGAGCACATGAGAAAAAATGACATGGACACAGTAAACTCAAATTCTGGTGAACGCAGGTAAGGCCAGGGTTTTTCCTGGGTCAAAATGGGTCTTCGGTGCTCCCCCCCCAAAAAATATATGTATATATATATTCTTTTTTTTCCTAATTAATATATTTATTCCCAGGTGTTTTACATCCCCCCCCCCCCACACACACACACACATGTTGGTCCTATTTCCCCTAAAGCAATCAAGTTAGGCTACTTAAAGACACCTTACACTCATACATGCACACTGCTTGCTTCATTTGATCTTGATAGGCTAAGCATTCTGTAGCCAATATTAACAATAAACCCACTTTTCATTAATTAAAACTACTTCAGCATAATAATGCACCTTAAATACAAACCTGAGCAAGGGCAGCAATAGCTATAGACGTGCTATTTAGCTAGCAGGGGAAGAATACAAACAACAATAATCACCAGTTAACTTGATTTAAATTTTAAGAACTATAGACTTATACAATAACAGGCTTAAATTAACTTACAACATACGTTATAGCAAACAGTACAATACCTGTCTATTCTGTGCACCCTCCTTCACCGACTGGTCGTAAAAGACTAGTAAGTTTTGTAAGTTTGGCATTTAATTCAGATTTTTATTTTTCCTACAGTTGTTCCAGGTAGTTCCTACCTGTTTGCAGCGGGCTCGCCGGTCTGTGTGACCACCTGACCTGCTTCGTCACGTCACTTACCTAGCTAACAAGAAAGCACAATTAAATATACTTTTCTTCATTTTCATATCACCTCTGGAAACACAGACAAGATAATAAGACCATAGTGTGCATCCCATGTAATTCAAATTGGATAAAAAAAATTAAAAAGGCGATGAGGCCTTTCCTCTGCGGAGCAACCTCCTGCGCCCCTTCCCTGGGACAAATCTCTCCAGGGAGAAGAGGCTTTTCAACTACCGCCTCAGCCGTGCCAGTTTGACAGTAGAGTGTGCCTTTGGCATACTCTCCAGCCAGTGGAGAATGTATCGGCGTGTCATTGGTGTCAACCCAGCAAAGGCGGAGGTTTGTGTGAAGGCCACTTGCATCCTCCACAATTACATCCGGAGGTCCAGGATAGGTGCCAGGGGATCTCCTGCAGCCAGTCCTGGTCAGGAGGGGTCTGCTGCTCTTCAGGAGGGTCCACGAGTGGGCAGCAACAATGCTGCGCGTGCTGCCATTCGTGTGAGAGATGCATTCACTGCATACTTCAATGCAGAGGGTGCAGTGCCCTGGCAGCAAAATGTCATATAGCCTGTGGCATTGAAAACCAAAGGTTCTTTTAAGAGCCACACATACTAATCACAAAAAAAGCAAACAGTTCCTAATGTTATTTTCATAAAATCAGTGTATGGTTGTGTAGTTTCTTATTATCTAATTTGCACTTACAAAAGCAGTAGCGAACATGTGCTCCTAAATAGTTAAATACTGAATAACAATACTGAACACCCTCCAGTCCAATCATTACAGATTCTTTGTGTATGTTTAAACAAAAATTATACCAACCATTCATAGTACCAATTACATAAAATGGACACAAGGTCTGTTAGTGAAATTTTTATTTTATATAGTAGGCCTGTCACTCTGTGGCCCTCAGCTCAGCCTCTGCCTCAAAAAACAAACGGTGGATGTTAAATTTCAGCTCAGAACGCTTGGCTGGTGGCATTCTCTTTAATGAAGGGAGGAGGCTTTAAAAAAAAGATCATCCTCGTCTTCCTGTTGTGGTGGTGGTGGTGGTTGAGGTGCAGGTGCTTGAATAGCTTCAAGCATCCTCTCCTCAAAATTTGTGAGCCTCTCCTTCCGCACCCTCTCCCTAGCCTGACTGTGAGAGGATGCTGGAGGCTGGCCCCTAATTACAAGGGAAACTCCAGCCTCACTGGCAGGCTCATCACTGGCCTGGGTGTCTTGCCCGTCTAGGGCGGCTGGGGGCTCTGGCCGGCTGGCTGGGGGCTCTGGCTGGCTGGCTGGGGGCTCTGGCTGGCTCGCTGGGGACTGGCTGGCTGGCTGGGGGCTCTGGCTCGCTGGGGAAGTTGCCACTTGTCTCCCTAAATTCAATATATGGAACTAGGAAGCTCATGGCCGCAGCGTACTTCCATGGTCTACCACTCCCTGCACCTGCTCCACTCCTGCACCGATCTTTCTCCTTATTTTTTTCTTTTTTGTATCCGGTCCTCAACGTCTTCCATTTCTTTTTTGCATACATCGACTAGAAAAAGAGGCATCAGACATAAACGTTGAAATGTGTAACCTTTTATTATATTACTCGAAATCTCTGCAAATCAATCGCTAGATTATGACTTGCCACTACACAGTCACTGTATGGAGCAAGTGGCTGCCAGCCACCACTTCATCATTGAATGTCAATCGTGTACCGGGTGAGCTAGCTAGACTATGCAGCTAGCACAGAATAAATTTACGTAATGTGAAGAAACTGAATTAAAGTACAAAATACACACCAGGGACGCCGACAACCTCAGCAAGCCTGCGCCGGACATTTTTTTTGTTTACGTCTCTGTAATCGAACAAAGACGTGTCTGACAATGACATTTTATGCATTTTGGATGTAACCGACATTATTTAAAATCTCGTGATGTTGATGAGCCTCCAGCGACTTTCCTATGGGACTTGGCACACAGTGTGCTGTCTATGAACTAGTTCAAATTTGAAAATAACTTCTACCACCAGGTGAAGGGCACAGCAATGGGTTCTCCATTTGCCCCAAACTACGCAAACCTGTTCATGGGCAAGTTTGAGATGGACTTTGTTTATTCCTCTGAAAATATATTTAACCACAGTCTGAAATGTTGGTTCCGATATATTGATGATGTCTTCTTTATCTTTAGTGGCACAGTGGAACAACTTAACCAATTCCATGAATTCCTGAACTCTAGACTAGACTCCATACGATTTACATTGGAACATAACATGTCCTCTATATCATTTCTCGATGTTCAGGTCTCTAGATCTACGGGGCAGGTTTTACAGACGTCAGTGTTTCGGAAACCCACAGACAAAATTACATTCAAAAAGCTACCACCCTCCCTCTATGAAAAAAAGCCTCCCATACAGTACATTTTTACGTATGAGGAGAATTTGCAGCACTGAAGTAGAATTTGAAGGTCAGGCCAACATCTTGAATGACCGTTTTATTTCCAAAGGCTATGATAAGATCAATCTGGATTCATGTTTGAATAAGGTACGCATCATAGAGCGAGAATCACTTTTCAAAAAGAAAGAACCCACTTCAAGAAACCGTATTGTCTTGTCTACGACTTTTTCACCCTCTCGTCTGAGGTCAAGTCTATAGTGAAAAAACATTGGCATATTCTAGCGACTCACAGATCGGCCAATCGTTCAAAAACCCTCCACTTTTTGCCTATAAAAGATTACCAAACTTGAGAGATTCGCTGGTGAGAGCAGACTCGCATACTCCGCCAACCAATTGGCTTACAAATCTTGATCCTGGCAATTTCCCCTTCAAGGGTTGCGTTAATTGTAATGCAATGATCAAGGGCAATTCTTTCCTACACCCGCGGACTGGCAAGTCACTTTCCGTGAGGGGGAGAATCACCTGCCGCACGTCTTTTGTCGTATACCTATTGAAATGCCCATGCGGATTTTGTTATGTTGGAATAACAAAAAGAGAATTGAGAGTAAGAATAAATGAACATAAAAGTAATATACGTAATCACGACATTAAATCATCTGTAGCAAGACATTTTGATGAATCTGGGCACGACACCTGACATTTCAAGGCATAGAGGCAGTGAAGGCTCTTAAACGGGGTGGTGACAGAGCGTTATCTCCTTCAGCGGGAGGCTTACTGGATTTTTATGCTTCAAACAGTACACCCTAATGGTTTGAATGAAGACCTGGTTTTGAACTGTTTTTTATGATCTCTCTGTGTAAAGATGTGTATATTTGCACTGGGTTGTGCACATGAGTAATGTGGAGCATAGTTCTCATTGATGTAGGCTATTAGGATGGAGGTGGCTGTAATGGTTGCATTACCGCCTCAATCATTCAGTTTGCATTTTGGTTTAGCCTATTTAATTTGTCAACTCATTTTCATAAGTACTGTGCCTTATTTGCAAACATGTTGTGAATCTGTGCACCTGTTGTTGTCAGGTGATTCACTTGTAACCCTTGACCCCTTTATGATAAAGAGCACCCATTCTGGTGTTCACGCTATACACTGACGATGGCTTAGGCCGAAACGCGTCTGTCATCCCAATAAACTGGTCAATAGGAGCAACGAGCAAGCTTGAGAGTGCGTTTTTTTCTACTTTAAGTTAAATAGGCAAGGACATTTGTTGTAGCCTATATTTCATGTCTGCATAGCCTATATATTCTAAAACTAAAGTTAAAATATAGCTGCAAGCAGCAATGCGGGTTCCTCCCCAAGATGGGAAAATATTTAAAAAATGTACATTGTAGAAGATTAAGAGTTGGACAAGAGAGCAAAACTACTTCATGTAGTTGGCCAACAACAATAGGCTGATTAGGGATTTGAACTCATGAGCATAAGGTTACAAGTCAGTTTCTTCACCCTCTCTGCTACACACCAACTCTGGAGATTTCATCAATAGCTTTGGTCAGCTTTGGGAAAAAGGTTAAGAAACGGTTGATATTTCAAGGTAAAATTGCATGAAATTGCACATGGTACATCAAAATGATGTCACCTTGAAGCCAATAAGGTTTGAAAAACCATAAATCAAAATTGTATTTGATTTATAGACACAAAGGCAATGTGGACATTTACATAAATACACCTCTTTCAGACATTTCGTATTGCATTTCTTGATCCATTTCACCCTGTGTAAAGACATCTGCCCGCACACTATCCCCATCCACGCTGTTCCCCTAAATGCTGCAGCAGCCGCGTGAGGTTTAGAATCAGAAGGATTTTATTTTTCATGAATGTTCAAAAATTCCAAACAAGGAATTTACTTTGGCAGGGAGGGGCATACATTAAACATATAGGAATATTGAAACTTAAATATGTGGACTAACTATACAAAAGGAGCAAAGTCTAGCTAATACTAAGGGGGGTCTAGCTAATACTAAGGGAAATAAAAAAATAAAATATAAGTAGCCCTAATTTACAATCTAACCTAAAAATACAGATAGTGCAAACGATACAATAGTGCAAATTGAAATGTGCAGGGTGTCATTGTGCAGATTGTGATTTAAAGTCAGTGTGAGTCCTTGGCCTTGTTAAAGAGGCCAACAGCGGATGGGAAGAAACTGTTCTTGTGGCGTGAGGTTTTGAACAGGGACAGGGAGTGTCCAGGGTGGGAGGGGTCGGCCACAATCTTCCACGCTCGCCTCAGGGACCTCAAGGTGTGCAGATCCTCGACCTCGAGGGAAGGCAGATTGCAGCCTTTCACCTTCTCAGCAGTGCGGATGATACGCTGCAGTCTGCTCTTGTCCTTGGCAGTGGCAGCAGCGTACCAGATGGTGATAAAAGAAGTGAGGATGGACTCAATGATGGCTGTGTAGAAGTGCACCATCATTGTCTTTGGCAGGTTGAATTTCTTCAGCTGCCGTAGGAAGTACATCCTCTGTTGTGCTTGTGTTTAGATTTAGTCCTAAAATTGCCTTCCACAATTAAAGATTAATCACGACACTGTTCGCAAAGCTGGGTACCCAAGAGCGCTGACACTGATTATTTAGCTGGATAGCTGTACCAGAGGCTGTTTAAGGAGAGCCTTGCCACTTCCTATTAAGCCCCATTGTACCAAATGTTGTTGCAGTTCCACTAGAGTTCCACTGGGAGTGATCGCGGTCGAGTGCAAAATGAATGGGAGTCTATGGAGCTAAGTGGCTAAATTAGTCTCTTTCGCCTGATTGTCGTTGATAATCTCAGATTTTATTGTAGTTTTTGCATGTTCAACATGGATTACAGGTCAAAAGTTGAATGAACGAGTACTTATGTCCTTTCGATTTCTTACAGGGTAAGTCGTTGTTGCCCATAACACACTAGCATTCTGCTAATGAATGGTGATTGGTTAGTGAAGGACTGACTACGACCAGAGATCCCGCTTGATGGCATCCGAAGCAGAACCAGAATGTCAGAGCATTAGCAACATTAGCAACAACATTAGCAAGTCAAAACTCTTTCTAGCATGTGTATTGACAGGGAGAGCCTAACCTGTCAGCTGTGTTGTTGATGCCTCGAGAAAAGTGAAAGTAACCAGAGCTTGCCGTCAAGCAATAACTCTGGTCGTACGATGTGTATGGCGTCAATGACATTTTCAAAGGCTTTTTAGAACGGAAAGGCAATGTAATTTTTTTACCCAGCGGTGTGTATGTTTTTTGCCTCCACTTTCGAATTCAGAATTCAAATTACTGGACAAAAAATGATATCCTGGGAAATACAAGAAATAAGGAAGCAGATTTGAAGCCCCAAATATTTGGTATAAGAACTCAAAAAGAACAGGTGTGAAAGAGATTCTTCCTCTTCTTGGCAAAAAGAGCAAAGGGGGGAGATATTTTGGTTAAATTCACTTGAATATTTATTACAAGGTTAGTAACGATGAATAATTTGAGCATGAATTTAGTAGATTTTGTTATTAAATACGAATTTGGTTGGTACTGTCCATCCATTTAGAAAGTTAATATTTGGGCAAAATGCAAACCATCTTCCAAGAGCTTTAATATTCGAGTAGTAGCAATTCTCAAATATGTACTTGTGCATTTGTAACAGACGTGGTCTTGCAAGTTCTGTCAGAGGCACTATCCGCTCCGACCAAGAGTCGAATTTACCACCTCTGACTTCCCAAGCGCCACCACTACCAACTACGCCAACGAAAAGCTAGGACTTCATTGACGCGGGTGGCCTATTAAATCCTTGAGGAGCGAGTTTCACCACACAACGGCTACACATTTTACATACAAAATACTAACCCCTTTTATAAAAACAGTTGAGGAACGTTAAAGTTTGCGTTGCAGTATATTGAGTATGTTTTCACCAAAAACAATAAGTTTGAAGAAATATTATTTGTAAGATTGATGTAGTCTTTTTTTGCTGTATCTATTCCATATATTTCAACAAATATATTATAGGAATACACGTCTCCACTATTGCTAAGTCAATCTGGAACAAAAACAATGCTCTCTTAAAAATCAGGGAAGAAAACTTTTTTGCGAGCTGTTAAAATATATTGATTATTCCAAATTATGAGACAAATTATGTTTAAAGAACAGCTTCCATAATTCAATAGCTTGCTTATGAAATTTTGAGAGCTTACATGGAAGTCTTATACATAAAAAATTGCAGGAAAATACCACATTTTCTAAATATTTGGTGATTGATTCAACAAAGTGATAAAGAAGGATAAACGAAACAAGAAAGTAATTCAGTATTCACACTTTTATTTCATGAAATCAATGAAGAAAAAAGGTAGCTCAAGGTATTAGCTTATCTTAGGTATTATCAACAGATTCGCCGCAATTAATAATGGCAAGTTAACAGCCTCATACCAAGAGGTTTAAAAAAAGCAAACACATCAATGGTCATTTGAATGATGTACAAAAAAAGTATGGAATAAAGCTTGTGTTTGTTTGTTGTGGTGTTGTATAGTTACACTGCCCAACCAACCCAGTGTAAAACAAAACCATAAAAATTAGGTAATATCTAGTTATGTCCGCAGACGACACAGGGCGAGGTCAAGGGAGGCCAGCTGCCAACATGCTGCCAAGTAGGGCACGATCTTTCAGAGCATTCTCCACATCGCGCTCTTCAATCTTCAAAGAGATCTGCAAATTAGGAGCAATGGGTTTACACACGTACCACACACTTGAGGGAAGTACACTCTATATTGCTAGATGTTATGGTTGCCCAAATAATGAATTTATTTTGTATACAAGTCTGGTCTGAGCATGCACCCAAGCAGTATGGTCTTTAACACTCCAACCAATAAATAAAATGGACTGACCATTCACAGAATCTCAAAGAAAGGTTAAAGCATAGTCAATATCATGAGATGTTCATCTTGGAGAAGGTACCCTTGGTCTCTTTTTCACTTAATGAAATGGCAAACATTTAAGACTAAAGTTGCTGCTGTTAGCATCCAACCTTCTAAAAAGGTTCTTTGTTGTGTCTGTAAATTACTCTCTTTGATAAGAAATGCAAGTTCATTAAATTGTCATCTTAAAGTATGAAAATGTGAACTTGTTTTAACATTGCAAACTGCAAATGACTCGTCTGGCCAACGACCTGAACGAGTTCTACTTTCGTTTTGAAAGACAATTGGACTGCCCTGAACTATCCCTTCCCTCCCCCCTGCTCCCCACCAACTCGGTGATGACACTCTCCATTCAGGAGAGTGAAATTAACAGACTTTTCAAGAGGCAGAACCCACGCAAAGCAGCTGGGCCAGACGCTGTCACCCCTGCCACCCTCAAGAACTGTGCTGACCAGCTGTTTCCGGTGTTCACCTACATCTTTAACACCTCCCTGGAGACATGCCATGTGCCAGCCTGTCTCAAGTCCTCCACTATCATCCCTGTGCCCAAAAAGCCCAGGCCAACTGGACATAATGACTACGGACCCGTCACCCCGACCTCTGTGGTAATGAAGTCTTCCGAGCGCCTGGTGCTGGCACACCTTAAATCCATCACAGAACCTCTACTGGAACCCCTGCAGTTAGCCTACAGAGCCAACAGTTCTGTGGACAACGTAGTTAACATGGCCCTCCACTTCACCCTACAGCACCTGGACTCCCCAGCATCCTACGCCAGGATCCTGTTTGTGGACTTCAGCTCTACCTTCAATACCATCATCCCAGCCCTGCTTCAGGACAAGCTCTCCCAGCTGAACGTGCCTGATTCCACCTGCAGGTGGATCACAGACTTCCTGTCTGACAGAAAGCAGTGTTAAGACTGGAACACAAGTCTCTGACTCCGAGTCCATCAGCACCGGATCACCTCAGGGCTGCGTCCTTTCTCCTCTGCAATTCTCCCTGTACACCAACAGCTGCACATCCAGTCATCCGTCCGTCAAACTCCTGAAGTTTGCGGACGACACCACCCTTACTGGGCTAATCTCTGGTGGAGACGAGTCTGATTATAGGTGGGAAGCGGCCAACCTGGTGACCTGGTGCAGCCAGAACAACCTAGACCTCAATGCTCTTAAGACAGTGGAGATGGTTGTGGACTTCAGGAAGAACACAACACCACTCAACCCCATCACCCTGACTGACTCCCCAGTCAACACTGTGGAGTCCTTCCGCTTCCTAGGCACTATCCTCTCCCAGGACCTCAAGTGGGAACTGAACATCGGCTCCCTCATAAAGAAAGCACAACAGAGGATGTACTTCCTTTGGCAGCTGAAGAAATTCAACCTGCCAAAGACAATGATGGTGCACTTCTACTCAGCCATCATTGAGTCCATCCTCACCTCCTCCATCAACGTCTAGTACGCTGCTGCCATTGCCAAGGACAAGAGCAGGCTGCAGCGTATCATCCGCACTGCTGAGAAGGTGATTGGCTGCAATCTGCCTTCCCTCGAGGACCCTGAGGCGAGCGAGGAAGATTGTGGCCGACTCCTCCCACCCTGGACATTCCCTGTTTCAGTCACTCCGCTCTGGCAGAAGGCTGCGGTCCATCAGGACCAATACTTCATGCCACAAAAATATTTTTTTCCCTTCCGCTGTTGGCCTGTTCAACAACGCCAAGGGTCCACACTGACTCTAAATGACTTCCTGCTTAAACCACATTGCATTACACAATTCTATCTTGTACATTTGTATGTTTTGTAATATTTCATTTTCATATTGTAATTGGAAACTTATATTTTATGGCAACTTATATTTTATTTTATTGTACATTTTATTTAATTCTAATTCCACTTAGTACTGCTAGTTTATGTACCCTTAGTAAAGATAGTCCACATATTTTAATGTTAGGTTCCTATATGTTTATTGTATGCACCTTCCTGCCAAAGTAAATTCCTTGTCTGTGCAAACTTTCATGGCGAATAAATCCCTTTCTGATTCTGAAATGAATCTAGTGTGTAATACACTGCAAACACATTCACACTATGGCATGTAAAATTCCCCTTTCTTTAATAATTAATTACTGCCTGTCTGTCATTGTTTAAATACTCTTTACTTGGGGCTTAGCACGGCTGGAATTGCATGTTAAGCCAAGCAAACTAGATGGAAACATTTAATTTCAAGTTCACTTAAATTAGCTTGACAATTAGATGGAAACACGGCTTGGCTGTCATTAAGAGATACCACTTCTCAAAATTCTAGGTGTGTAACAGCACAGATTGATTTCCAAAATATTTTCAATAACAGTGTTTCCCCCTTGGATTTTTTCCAGGGGGGAGCAGTAGACAAAATGTTGCCTCCCATTCATTTTCAATGGAAGTGATAGTGAAGGCAGTGTGAGATACCTGGCAGCAACATTGCACAAACTTTATTTGCAAATGAAGCAAACTTTTGAGGCGACGAGAAGGAACTGAATTGCCTATACTTATGAAAACAGCTTTCTTGCTTTTGAATATATAGCCTTATTATATATATTGACATACTTTTAGGAGGGCGGGAGAACGTTGGGAAACACTGAATAACTTTGTTGTACATACGACTTAGTTAATTCAGTTCAAGCAATTTCTGTGAATGCACGCATGATGTAGGTGCAGAGTAGGTTGCATGCTGGTAGCTCAACAAATAGGATTAACCGGACATCATATTATATATAAAATATTGCTATAACTACGATGGATATTGTAAAATGTTTGTATCTTGTATATTGTCAGGGCTCTAACTAGGGCTGGGCGATAAATCGATAAAAATAACTATCGAAGTAATGTCTTCCCTCGATAAAGATATCGTAACATTAATTCATTTTCAATAATATCAATAATGTCAATAGAGAATAATCAGGAACAGCAGTCCATTTAATGTCTGTGATGCAGCAGGAAGTGGCGGAGAAATGGTAGCCTATGCTCACTAAAATATACTGAGCACCTCAGTGGAGTAGCTAATGTTAACCGCGGAAAATTAGTCTTATTGCCGAAAACAGTGGCAGCGATAGCCATGGCGAGGGATTAACTTCCAATGAAGAAATTATTGATAAAAAGGGTTTGTTTTCTTCAGTTATTTGGAAGTTGTTTGGCTTTTTTAAAATCCGACAGAGAGCAGAGCAATGTTCGGTGCAAATTGGTGTACTGTAGTAAACAAACAGGTGTCTACCAAGTCTGGTAATACGACAAACTGCAAATGTGGACTTCTTGTTGACCTCGACCTACGGTCTCCTTTAACAAAAGTTTTAACAAATCTCTGCTTACAAAGGTGTTGGTAGATCTGTCAAAGTCCATATTTGGAAAATCCCAAATCAAACACGACAAATCTGGAGCAGACGCCATGTTGTCAACATCTCCAAGGCCACCGCTTGCTAGGTCCGTAAATCGTTTGCTGATCTTCAAACGGTTTTGCGGATTTCTTAGAACGTCTCTGGACCAATAAGAACAGCGTATTGGTCCAATTATAATACTAATATATAAGAAACAGCAAATGTTTACTCCTCGACAGGTCTGCAAACGCCTTTGTAAACCGAGATTTGTTAAAACAAACAAATTGTTTTAACAAATCGAGGCGACAAAGCGTTTGCTGACCTGTCGATATGTCTATGGTTAAAACATGCTCGCAAATACTTTTCCATGCTTGCACACATTTTTACTCGGGTATGCGAGTAATGGGCGCACTGTAGAGCCCGGATTGTGCCACAATATATTGTTTCACCCCTACAAAATACACATACTAAACAAAAGTGTCTGGTACATTAGTCAGAAAAGTTGACAATTACAAGTTCAGTTATTGTTACCTTGGTGAGACGAGCCTCCTTCGCCTTCTTAAGACCAAAGATACCTCGGCTCTCAAGTAGACTGCACAGGGAGAGGCATTCGCCCTGACCCACACTTGCGACCTGTCTCTGGTCACAAAGGCGACTGTACACCTCATGAAGCTAAAGATTAAAAGAAGTGACAGTTTAGTTTTTCCTTTTTTAAACTCACTAACTCAACTAATGCCTTGTTCTCTCCTCAAGCCTGCAACTTAAGATCCCCTGTGGCTGATGTGCCTTGTGTCATCAGCCCCATTACACATTAATGTCCCTTACCTTGCCCAGTGGCATTTCCTTGGTCTTGGCATTGCATGTGAGCAGTAGAAAGCAACACACAAGCAATTTCTGCTGCAAGGGGATGCTCTCCCCCTCACCATTCACAGATGTGGTCATGCGGTCCCCATAAACCTCTGACAGCACACGTGCCACCTGAGGCACGCCAGCACAAGACACTGAGGAGAAGAAATTGAGGGGAGGAGAGAGGGGAGTTAACCATGTAGACATGGAACATGTCCAAAGCACTTATGCAATATTCAAAATATTTCAAATTGACTGCCATTCAGAGTAACTGTCCCCACCTAAATTCAAAATGGATGAAAAACCTCCAACAGGAATCAACTCTTCTGGCATAATTGCGTGTGGGTAAATGTATCTATTTTACATATGGTGATAATTCTGAACGTGTTATTACATGAAAAATTTATAATAATACATTTAATTTGTATTGCACTTTACATTAAAGCAATCTTATTGCTTTAAGTGCTACAGTGCATATAATAATGCAAATTCAAAATAATCAAAATAAAATATGTAGAATTACAATTTTAAAAGATCAAGGTCAATAAATAGTTAAAAGCAAAACCTATAAAATACATTTAGTCAAAAGCTTCTCTTTTTATATATATATATATGTTTTTAGGTTTCATTTAAAAACATCTGTAGTCTGAGGGGCCCAAGGTGATCCAAGATGATTTTTTTTTACGTGACATTCATTGTAAAGAAAGAAGACACTAACAGGTATTTCCATTCCAAATGTAAAAACTTTACGTAAAACAGTATGTGAATGTTCAAACCCATTGTATTATAACAATTACAGATAAATTGTGGTCTCAAAACCACTTAAATAAGTGTTCAACGAGTGGTATGAAAAAATAAATAAAAGGTGAACTATGTAACATGGAGAATATGCATATACTGTGGTTTCAACTATACATTGTGCTATACACTATAACAGATGGCCTAATTCCTTTGGTGTCATCAGGTAGTTTCAGATAAACACTAGAAAAATGTTCACTAATGCAAAATGCATTTCAACTTCACACATAGCGTAATTAAGATATATTTAACTAATCCAAACAATGTGGGTTCTGGGCAATAGTGCCACAAAAAATAACTTGAACACAGAGACAGAGATTCCTAGAATTATAGTTTGATAATAAACAAACATGCACGTGTAGTGAGGTTTGCAAAAATTACATAGATCATGTCCATATATTGCACAAATCAATAAACTAATTATTGTGACAGGCCTATGAGTGCCAGGGTTTACGCAATGATCAGATGGTTCTATACATTTGGTGACGTTGTAGCAACTGACTGTTTTGACACGTAGTGAACATTGAGTGTTAGATATTTTAGCGTGAATGGTATTGTTTTTTGGGACACTCAGGTGAAGAGTGGGGCTGAGCCGTCAACTGATCAGGAGTCCACCGAGGAAGGTCGATGGGGCCGGATTACCTCTTCTGATAAGCATCACCCTATTTATATTCTATTCTACCTAGATCATATTCATAGCTAGCATGCGTTTCCTTAGAATTCCTGTTCATTACACTACCCGCAGACGTAGATGGATCCGCCCAAAGAACACTGCAACTCCAGCTGCTCTCTTCGTCAACCACTCCTTCACTCACTCGCCCCGCTCAACCGGGCAGGGTGGTGGGACAGGTTTGCTTCTTTCCCCACTTATAAAATACACATCCACAACACTCTCTGTTACTGCCAAATCATTTGAACACCATTACTCTTATCACCCAAATAAATGTACCCCCCGGACAAATCCTCAAAATCGAATAAAAGTACCCCCCCAAAATATAAGTACCCCCGGAAAATTGCCAAATCAGCACGCAAACTGTGTCCATATGCTATCAAAATGTGTTCCTACCAGTGTAAGTGCGCATCTTTTACTGTCACTTGCAATCAGGAATAGAAATGGACAGCAAATATACCATTGCTAGGAAAAAACTTTAGTTTGGAAATACATAATCATTGTTAGAACATTTCAAAAAAGACGCTGTCTGGTTACAAATATATGGTAGCACTTTTTCTCAAAAAAGTCAATATTAGGGCTGCAACAACGAATCGATTAAATCGATTATTAAAAGCGTTGGCAACGAATTTCACTAACGATTCGTTGTGTCATGCGATTATTACGCCACTCAATATGTCGCGGAGATGTTTAGTTGAGCGCGGAGCGGAGGTAGAGGAAAGGCCATCGGAGAAACATTGTAACGTTGTTCTGAAACACATGGCAGAGGCAGAGAAATCAGTACGACCCAAGTCATCCAAGGTGTGGGAGCATTTCACACTAAATACATCAAAAAGTGTGTTAATTTACCGAGGTGAAGTTAGTTTCATATTCAACATTTATCTCACATTCGGAAGACGCTACTTCGCGTTAGGGACCGGGTGAAAACGACCCATACCATTTTGAATATATATATATATATATACCAGGAATATAAAACCTCAGACACCAGAGTATCTTAATGTCTGGTATGCTTCTACAGCCTTTACTTTTTCAATTAAGTTTCAAATAAAATGATAGAAAATCACGAATCTTTGAAAAAAGCTTAATCCTCGCAAATCTTAACGTTTTTCAAAATTGTGTCGAAAAATCTTAAATATACACCAGATTATTGTAATAAAGTCTGGCCTACTTCCACACCTTTCAATTTAAAAAAAAGTTTTAAACAAAACTCAAATAAATTGCTCATATTGGAAAATAGCATTAAATCCACGCTAATATAACTTTTTCAAAATTGTGTGCCTGTTTGTGCACATTCTGAAGATTTTTTGCACTGTCAGTTCTGTTTTTGAATAAAGGGTTGGAAATTGATGCTTTTGTTTTTTTATTCGATTAATCAATTAATCGAAGAAAGAATCAACAGATTAATCGATTATTCAAATAATTGTTAGTTGCAGCCCTAGTCAACAGGACTGCAACATAACATGAAAACCACTGGAAATACATAGTTATTACAAAGTAAAAAAAGAGGCTGTCTAGTTACAAACATACATGTACTAGTAATATCACTTTTCCTAAAACAGCTTACATGACAACTGCTACCAAATAAAGCATTGCTAGGAAAATACTTCAATGCCTGTAGCTTGGAAATACATAGTTACAAAGCTGTCAAATAACAAACATGCCATGACTACTGGTATACCTCAACAAACTTAAAGTAGACACGACTGCCGCGCAGCCGATTGCAGGTGCTGTGATATTTATGACATCTCACAGCATCTCATATTCCGTGTCTTGTGCGGCATTCAATCCTGAACTTGCACCAGAACTAGTTACACCTTCAAAGTATCTAACAGCAAGTTCGCAAATATAAAAAAGTAAATACCCTGGGATTTTTATTTGACGATGAGAGGCTTGTTGTATATAGTTTGTGATTGTCATGCTGTGCTGAATGGGAACCGTTATGTCAGTGTACAGTAGCTAAGGCCATAATGAGGCTCTGGCTAACATTTACTGCTTGCACTGACAACCAGTTGGCAGCTAACTTCGTTAGCTAATGTAAGCTACTTGTCAGTAGCTGGGTAGCTAAGGTTTCACATCAAAGAGTTCAAATGTTTCTTCCCTTCCGAAAAAAATACATGGAATTGTCTAAAATTATGTCTCGATTTTCCCCCCAAAAATAAACGTACCGTCCAAAATAAGAACAATTAAGCATGCTTTGATAGGATTAGTTAGAATCACGTACTCTTATCTCCCAAATAAACGCACCGGTACGTTTCTTTTTTCTCCTTCCTTAAATCCTTCTCTGCTCACATAACTGGTGCTAAAACCCACTACTTTCTGAACAAAATTAACTCTGCTTCAAACCCCCCAAACTTTTCTCTACCTTTTCCACCCTTCTTAACCCACCTCCCCGACCCCCCCCCCCCCCCCCCCCTCCACCCTGACAGCAGACGACATCTCCTCCTTCTTTGAAATAAAGTCACAGAAATTGGCGGGGTTTCCCAGATTCTCTAAGAAGCTCTTAGCGCTAAGAACTTCTTAACGAATCTGGGAAACCCGGCCATTAGCAGTCGGTTCCCTAAACCCACCCTCCATGACTGAACCAACTAAATGTCAACTCTTTCTCTCCTCTGTCCGAGGCAGAGATCTTTGACCTCATTCTCTCTGATCGCCCCACCTCCTGTCCCCTTGATCCTGTCCCCTCCCCTCTCCTTCAAACCCTCTCCCCCTCCATCATAACTTTACTTCTCCATGTCCTAAACTCCTCTCTTACCTCCGGCACCTTGCCCTCTGCCTTCAAACAGGCCAGAGTTACCCCTCTACTCAAAAAACCCTCCCTTAATCCTGCCGTCCTCCAGAACTAAAGACCAGTATCACTGCTACCCTTCTTCTCAAAAACAATTGAACGTGCTCTCTCAGAACAACCTGCTTGACCCCAACCAATCGGGCTTCAAGACTGGCCACTCCACAGAGACTGCCCTTCTTTCAGTCACCACTAACCTCCAGTCTGCCAGAGCGGCTTCCAGGTCATCCGTCATCATTCTGCTGGACCTTTCTGCAGCATTTGATACGGTTAACCACCAGATCCTGCTCTACAGACTTTCTGACTGCACTCCAGTGGATCTCATCCTACCTGTCGGGAAGATCCTACCAGGTGTCTCCTGGGGAGGCAAACTGTCAGGCTCTCGCCAGCTCTCTACTGGTGTCCCACAGGGCTCCGTCCTTGGCCCCCTCCTCTTCTCTCTGTACACCACCTCACTTGGACCAATCATCACCTCCCATGGCTTCTCCTACCACTGCTACGCTGACGACACGCAGCTGTACCTGTCGTTCCCCCCGACCGATCCGGGGATCTCAGCTAGGATTGAGGCCTCCCTCACAGTAGGGCTGGGCGGTATGGCCTAAAATGTTTATCACGGTATCATTTGTAAGCACTGACGGTATCGGTATTTATCACGATATTAGTTATTCTTAAAATGTCATGACAAAGCAATCCGCACTGCAGCGGCTAATCTACCACACTCTGATGGATTTGGATTGGGTAACTCCGGTGTGTCACTGTCACCAAAGTTGAATTTTCCAAATTTTGCAGCGTTTAATTGCCACGGAAGATCGACTTCTCAGTACGCGTTAGACACAGTCGCCTACGTTTATGGGATTGCAAAAAAACTTAAATATTTGTGAGTTAGCTCTTATATAATTATAAACAATTATTACATGGCTGAATACTCGATTCTGTGGCCTGCAATAAACATACATTTCATTGGATTTGTCAAACGCACTGTGGTAGATTCATTTTTGCGCAAATGCATGGCTTTCAGGTGGTGAAAGAGATAGCTAGTGTTTCCATCTTTGGCTGGCACAATTCGACGACACAACTCAGAGTAGGCTACTGTTTTGTTGGTTGATGTCGGATAACTTGAAACCAAATCATTTCCAAACGACAGAGGCTAAACATTTTTTACCAATTCTTCTTTGTCCAGCCCTGGCGTTATTTTCAGACATCATTAACGCTTTCTTACACTTGCCAACAAAAGCAGTTTACTAATTTGAATGTTTGCTTCCTCCGGAGTTGCGCTAGCTTGTTTGTTGACTTTCATTGGCTGGCACAATACAGGCAGTGTCCATGCTACATGTTTTTTTGGGGTAAAAGATACAAATTTGAACTAGCCCACTAGGCAGTATCACTTGATATTTTATACCAAATAGAAACACTTTACTGATACATTTATTAATATATTGTGATATCAATAATATGGCAAAATCCATATCATGGCACAACGCAATACCGGTATTTGCATTCATACCGGTATACCGCCCACCCCTACCACACAGACATCTCCGCCTGGATGACCAAGCACCACCTCCAGCTGAACCTCGCCAAAACAGAACTTCTCATCATTACAGCCAAACCCTCCATCTCCCACGATCTTTCAATCACCCTGGGATCTGCGACGGTGACCCCTTCATCCTCTGCCAGGAACCTTGGGGTTACCATGGATGACGAGCTCTTCCTCACAGCCCACATTGCTGCAGTCTCCCGGTTGTGTAGATTCACCCTCTACAACATCCGGAAGATCAGGAGATACCCTTCTGAGCACTCCACCCAGCTGCTAGTCCAAGCACTTGTCCTCTCCAACTACTGGACTACTGCAACTCGCAGCTCGACGGTCTCCCAGCATGCGCAACCCGCCCTCTTCAGAGGATTCAGAGCGCAGCGGCCCGCCTGATCTACAATCTACCCAGACGCTCCCATGTTACCCAGCTCCTCATCTCCCTCCACTGGCTACCCATCACGGCCCGCATCAGATTCAAGACCCTGGTACTGACCTTCCAAGCAGTGAATGGGACAGCACCCAAATACATCAAGTCTCTCCTGCAGCCTTACACGCCCGCCGCCACCTACGGTCTTCTTTAGACAACCGTCTGGTGGTCCCACCGCTCAAGACCGCCCGGTCCCAACACAAGCTCTTCTCCTGTCTGGCCCCCCAATGGTGGAATCAGCTCCCCACTCCATCAGGGTCACTGACTGTCTCCCCATCTTCAAGAAAAGGCTCAAGACGCACTTGTTCCGGGACTACAACGGTACTTAGGAATGGTTTGCTGGACCCAATGTTAATTTCCTCAAGGATCGCAATGACTCTTGCTTAGAGACTTGTTGCTCTTGTTGGTTAGTGGTAACTGATTTAAATTGTTGTACTCACCGTGAAATATTTTTTACTGTTGCTTGCTTGTTCTACAGGCACACTTGCACTTATAGCGATTCATGTTGTTTAATTGTAACTTGTTTAACTACATGCTCTTATGGTTCTTCCCTTTGGCACTTATTTTGGTTATTCACAATGTGTGCTTCATGTTTTGGCTACCCGCAATACTTGGATTCTTGGAAATTTCTTGGAAATCACTTTGGATAAAAGTGTCTGCTAAATGAATAAATGGAAATGATCCCCATCTGGTGACGAGTTGGGTCAGGGGTCGGGGAAGACTCTGGGCAGACCTGGTAAGCCCAAGCAAGAAGTGCGGGTGAACTGGGAACGTTTGGAGAAGGCCCCTGTCCGCGAGATCTTCAACTAACACCTCGGAGTTTCTCAGGCATCCCTGCGGAGGTTTGGGGCATTGAACTGGAGTGGGCAATGTTCAAAGCCTCCATTGCTGAAGCCTCCGTGGAGAACTACGGCCTCAAGGTCTTAAGTGCCTCAAGGGGCGGTAACCCTCGAACAGTGGACACTTACGGTCAGGGAAGCCGTCCGACTGAAGAAAGAGGCCTTCCGGGATATGTTGCTAAATGAATACATCAATATTCATTTTCTTTCAGCCTGCGAGTTAGTCGAGTGCCATGTCATTATCTTCTCCACTTAGCAACTCTTCCTAATTTTCCATCATTTTTAAATTTAAACCACCAAAAAATTGGGTTGGGAAGTTGGGTCTGGGATCGCTCGGTTGGGGAAAAAGTATCCTGCTCCTGTTCGGACCAATCAAATTGTCAGGGCGGGCTTTATACGATGACGGACAGATGATCAACAGTAACGTAATCAACCACGTCACCAAAGAGCGCTTCGGTTGAATTCGTTTTCAACAAACAACATACTACGTTGCTCTGATTGGTTGTAGCTGTATCCAATTGAGCGAAGAGGCATTTTTTTTACGAGTTCGGTTGAAACTCGCCCCATACTCACAGCCCACAGGAGCGGTCAGGCTAATGGAAATCAATCAGTTCATCAAACTTCGCAAATAAATGCTAAAACACTGTGCCCGTTCAAAGGCTGCACCTTACATAATCACCTAAAACAACTTTAAAGCAAACAACTTCACTGCATGTCCTTATGTCCTGAGCAGTACCTGTCGCATTTCAACCTCAAACAGTGTTCAGCGTGCGAGACAATTGAGTTGCAGAAACACGCATTCAAGGAATTGGTTGCTTTTTGTGCTCAATAACAAGAAAATAAATAAATAAATTTCCAAATTGTTGCATCAGTTTCACACAAATATAATTGTACATTCACGTGGATTTCCTGCATCCTAGGAGATGATGATGATATTCCAACTATTTTGCATTCAACGACAAACTTTTTTAAATTATATGAACACAGAATAATAATCAACCATAATATTGAGGCAAGACAGTTATCATCATTTCAAATGATGGGGGGCGGTAATGGACCTGGATAATGGATAGGGGGGCACTGACGCAAAAAAGAATGAGTTCCACTGAGTTAGAGGATCAGGCGGTTCTAACTTTTGACAGTAAGAAAAACACCTATACGAACATGATTGAAGCTATAATTGCTTACCTTTAGTTCCTGCTGTGGAGCTGGACATTTCCTTTCTGTCATTAGATTCCACCATTTCAACAGCTCTCCTGTAACAGGAATATGGAGTCATGCCATTTGGTAATTAAGTACAAATTGGCTAAAATCATTTTCAAGAATCAGTGTTTCCCACACAGACTAATTTGTGGCGGTGCGCCACAGAATCAACACCGGCCGCCACACATTGCGTTTTGTAAAAAAAATGTTTTATCGCTATTTAGGTTAAAACACGCAGCGTATTCATTCAGCTGCATTTCCTTTCCCCTGCTCTCCCTCCGTCTCTCTGTCACTCATGCATCTTTCTCACATATGCACACAGTCACAACGTCAGCACACGTTAGCAACAATGCATACATATGCCGTTCTAGTAAGACCGACAGCTATATCAGCGAGCCTTCAGCATTAGTGCCGTAGCTAAAAGTCGAGGAAAGTTGAGGCTACTTTTCGCTAGGTACCTTACTTACATTTACATTTAGTCATTTAGCAGACGCTCTTATCCAGAGCGACTTACAGTACTCGAAGTTTCCCCTTCGTTCTTTTGGTGAGAAGTCTCAAGAGCTAGCTACTTACCCAGCGTCATGGAGCCGACCAGTTAAATAGTTGTTTAGCACTAGCATTGCTACATGCATAATGCAGAAATTATATGTTAGTTGTTGTTAATTTTGTGAAGGTGTGAATCATTTTGGATTAATATGTAATGTAACAAATTATTGTGTAACGAATTATTAACAAAGGAATTATTACGACCCCCCCCCCCCCGGTCTGACAACTCCCACCCCTCCTCGCCACAATTAGATTTCTAATCTGTGGGAAACACTGAGAATGATATACAGTATTGCTGATATTATGCCGGAGAACATTTTGCAAAATACACCCCTGTGGACAAAATTGTTGGTACCCTTCCGTTAAAGAAAGAAAAACTCACAATGGTCACTGAAATAACTTGAAACTGACAAAAGTAATAATAAATAAAAATGTATTGAAAATTAACAAATGAAAATCGACATTGCTTTTGAATTGTGGTTCACTGAGACTTCTGCACCTGTCGACAGGTATTATGAGCCACTCCTTGTGAGCAAACTGCTCCAGCTGTCTCAGGTTTGAAGGGTGCCTTCTCCAGACTGCATGTTTCAGCTCCTTCCACAGATGTTCAATAGGATTTAGATCAGAGCTCATAGAAGGCCACTTCAGAGTAGTCCAATGTTTTGTTCTTTGCCATTCTTGGGTGTTTTTAGCTGTGTTTTGGGTCATTATCCTGTTGGAAGACCTGCGACTGAGACCAATCTTTCTGACACTGGGTAGCACATTTCTCTTCAGAATGCCTTAATAGTCTTGAGAGTTCATCATACCCTGCACAGATTCAAGACACTGTAGGTACAGTGTTCTTTTCTTTGTATGCTTCATTTGTGGATCTGTGAACATAGAGCTGATGTGACTTGCCAAAAAGCTCCAGTTTTGTCTCATCTGTCCAAAAGACATTCTGCCAGAAGCTTTGTGGCTTGTCAATATGCATTTTGGCAAATTCCAGTCTCACTTTATGATTTGCTTTCAACAGGGGAGTCCTCCTCTGTCATCTTCCAGGAAGTCCACTTTCACCTCTAATCTCTTTGGAAGTTGTTCTGGGCTCTTTGGTTACCATTCGTATTGTCCGTCTCTTTATTTTGTCATAAATGATCCTCTTGCGGCCATGGCCAGGGAGGTTTGCTACAGTTCCGTGGACCTTAAACTTCTGAATAATATGTGCAACTGTAGTCACAGGAACATCAAGCTGCTTGGAGATGGTCTTATAGCCTTTACCTTTAACATGCTTGTCTATAATTTTCTTTCTAATCTCCTGCGGCAACCCTCTCCGTAGCTTTCTGTGGTACATGTTCAGTGTGGTACACACCATGATACCAAACAGCACAGTGACTACTTTTCACCCTTTAAATAGGCAGACTGACTAATTAAAAGTTTGAAGACACCTGTGATGCAAATTAAAGGACATACCTTAGTTTAACATGTCCCTATGGTCAAATTATTTTAGATGGTATCCCTTTATCTTTTCTAGGGGTACCATCAGTTTTGACCAGGCCAGTTTCATTAGTTTGTTTATTTAAATTATTCTGTTGAACCCCAATTCAAAAGCAATGTCTGATTTTCATTTGTTAATTTTCAGATTTTTTTAATAAATACTTTTGACAGTTTCAAGTTATTTCAGTGACCATTATGGGTTTTTCTTTCTTTAACGGGAGGGTACCAACAATTTTGTCCACGAGTGTTTGGATTTAATTTAGTCTGCAACTGTATTTACCCATTTAATTTGAGCTTTCTCAATTGAAGGGATGTGATGCATGATGGGTTTAGCTACAAATGTTCCATCGTACCCTCTTGAAATTACTGCTGACCCAACACTGCAAATTTGATGAACTTTGAAGTATTTCCACACGGCTGACATGATCGCCCTTGTTTGAAAGATTTACGTAAAATCACCCGAGATGAAAACAACAATCTAATGGGTGTGCATTAGGGAGGCCATAATTATAGATTTTTATGGTTCGATTATAGTCTGAGGAATAATCACGGTTTTACGATAGTTATGCTTTAATGTATTGCACAACATTTGGGATGTATAAAAATCATATGAACATTCTTAAGAGTGTTATGTACAACATTTCTTTGATGGCTTTTGTTTTTAACAGTTGCAGCCTTTCGAAACAAATCATAGTTCCCAAATAATACAGTACCAAATATGTAAAACAATGATAATCGTAAATTAATGAATGAAACTACTTTTGTAGTTGTGCTTCTAGGAGTAAATCCTAGTGTGTAACTAAAATGAGTAGCCTAAAATAATAATGCATAAGAGGCACTGGCTACTCATACAGTACAATATAGTGTATGTGCACAAATATGAAACAAAACTTAAGGTTGTGTTCAAAACAACACACACAGTAATAATATTAATAAACAAACAAAAATATGAATATACAAACAAGAGAATGTTCCTGAAGAGCTTTTGTTTGCGATCCAAGCATGAGGTCGGGCCCGGGAACCAAAGACCAAAAAGGTCGAGGAGGACAGCCTTTAGGAGAGAAAGCGATTCCCCATTGATCTGTCACATTAGCATTTTGATTTGGGTCACGAAAGTCTTGACATTTGAATGAGAATGTCACCCGGTAGACCCAGGGCCGCGTTTGTGCAATGGGCAGGAGGGGCAGCTGCCCCGGGCCCCGGCCACTAGGGGGCCCCGGCAGGGGCAATAAAAAAAACAAAAATATATATATTTTTAATGCATTTACCCACCCGTAGTGAAGTCCACGTTCTCTTAGCGTCATGTGTCGTTGCCGGTATCAAAGCATGCAAGACAACAATGGCTTCGCAAGAAGGTGACGTCAAACGAGTTTGACCTGCTTTGCCAAATTGACTTCAACAATTTGATTTGCGACTTTGCCTTCAAAACCGAGAGACGAGTGGACTTAAACTAGTCACACACTGATTATCTAGCCTATGTTCCTTTCAGTAGGCGGCCACAGCTGATAATTAAATTGTTCAATCGAGTTGTTTATAAATATGTGTTTGCACGCTAGACTGCATGTTCCAATGTATTTGACATTGTGGCTGGCTAGGGGTGCGTGTTACAAAGTATTACAATCAGTGGCGATTTCTTTAAGACTGCAAAAAATGTATGGTCAAATATTTACTATTGTGTTAACATTTTAATTGCGTTAGAACACGTTCATATTGAAGACTAGTTCTTTCAGAATCAGCTACATATTAGCGGGTCAACTGACTGATTTCCTTCTCATACATCCCCGTAGCGTCACAGTGCATTTCCCTGTTGAAGCTCAGCTTTCATGAACTTCAATGGGGCTGCTTTGAACAGTTTTATTCAGTGCTTTAAAACTATACGGTCATTGGATGAATGCTGAGATGATCCCGCCTCGGACGCTCAGCGTCTCTGTGGGTGAATGGAGGAGTGGGCTGGCCTGGACGCTGTGCTTCCACATGATGGGTCTGTCGAAAGACTGTATCTCCTTTTGATTGACAGTAATTTTGTACTACAAAAAGTCACCGAAGCTATTCAAGCTCAGTCCCATCGCGGATTTTGCAACTGTAGTTGAAAGACAAACTGCAGCAACCTATTTCTTGGTATTTGCTTGGCGAAATTGCTAACCAATTTTCATTGTACATTTCATACAATTATACACCACGTTACTTGTTTCAGTTTAACCTAATTTCCACATTTCCTCCTTGATTAATATTGTTTTGTTAGATCGTTCATTCATTAATTCATTCAGTTTGCTAGGTTTTACGTAGGGGTGAACTAGCCAGTGAACTAGACAAATAAATACAACTTTTAGGATGTAGGCCAAAAAGAGCAGCCGCCACTGATTACAATGTATCACATACTGATATTTTTGTCTGTCATAATTTAATTACTAATCCCTCTCTCTCGCTCTAATATATATTGATAAAAATCATAGTAATAATAATATATATATATAAAAAAATATTTTGCGTGGTGGGGGGGGGGGGGGGGCCTCGGGGAGGCTTCTGCCCCAGGCCCCAAATTACCTTAACCTGGCCCTGGGTAGACCGCATAGTCTTAGGCGGCAGCCATGTCTCGTCTTGTTCGCGTCATGTCACAAAGTTCATAATTTTACAGTTCGGTCAATTCTACACCAAAACATTAGACACCAAAAAAGTCGAGCAGGGCAACTTTCAAGAGATATGGGAATTCTGTTTTTAGCCTGCTGGTCCAATTATTTTTGTGATATGTGTAAAACTTGCAATCTGAGTAAACCTGCCGTTACACAGTTACACTGTTTTGACGTTAGCCTCAGAGTCAGACTCAAGTCGCTCACTGGCAGTGTGTTCACAATGTTGTATTTCACTCCATTCTACACCAAAAACGTCAGGGAGGACTCCCTTTTGTAGATACGAACCTGCTGAAGATAGCCAACATTTCTTTAACAGAGCCTGTTTCATTTGTCATTTGCCTGAGAAAGCAACCTCCATTACCCAGGCTAGTTTTGCCCATTTCACTCAGTCAGACTACTTAAAGGTCTGGGGGACAAGTGACTTTTGTGCATGTACAAGTGAAACGTAAATGTACTTGTCCAAAGGACAAGTGCCACAAAAAGTTAATGTCAAGCCCTGCAATCCAGTGGCCAGAGATCGACACTCCAAATGTAGGCTTAGGCTATATACCCGGGAGAAGTTCGTCTTTTGCCTCCGACATGCGCAATTGAGCCTGCTGGACGTTGTGTGAAGTATGGTGGTAGTTGGTTTATAGAACTTCCAAGGTAAAAGTCCAGGCGCTAAATGGCTGATGAAGCAGTTTTTTTCTGCGTCAATCCTGGTGAATCAGATAAAGCACTCCAATGTGTTCATGCTTCAGTTGTGTTGCAACAATACTACTGAGGGATTTAGCTGTAATATATGATAGTTCTACATACCACCTTTCATTAGAAACAACAATTATGAAAAGTAATGCCTTTTTATCGTAAGTATTTGACCTTTGTTACCAAGGGTCCTTTTGCAGTCTCCAAAAGAAAACGCCTGGATGTACTCTTAGGAAAACGTGTCAAATATTAATATATTATGGTATTATATTTGACTCTTGACTCGAATTAGGTAAGGCTTCATGCTGTGGTCCAATTTTGTCTTCCAGCATGTGTTTACAAAACAAAATCCAGGCGAAAATAATAACTTAAAATTTCCTTGTGTTCAAGCTTCCAAAAGCTTCTTTTACTCAAGACCAGTAGGATTTAAGCCCAATTTATACTTAGGTCGCAGACACTTTTGAAAAGGTCGCCGACAGAAATGGCGTCAGGGTCAACACTTTTAACCATCGCTTGAAAGTGTCGCCTACCAAGAGAAATTTCTACTGGCGCTGATGTCGTCACAGTGTCGCGCAAGTGTGATTGACTAGATAGACGGCACGCGTCGTTGACTTCATTATTTTGAATTTTCAGTGAATGCTCCATAGCTGTTTATGATGGAAGGACTAGAGGAGAGATTGGCGGAGCAAGTTAGAACATATCCACACCTTAATTATGCCGCTCAAAATTAGCTACAGCCATTTTCTTCGATCGATCACGTAGGCTACAAAGCATAAACGAAGTAACCATAGCTATGAATGTAACAGTAAAATGATTCCGTTTACGTCACGCAAACCTTGAGCACAGGCGACTGTTTCCCGAAGAATAAATGCAGCAGCCCGAGCGACACTTTTTTTCGGTCTGCGACCATTTCAAAAGTTTTGGCGACATGAGTATAAATTAGGCTTTAGAGGGGTCCTGACAACAGGACCCCCTTTTTTTTTTTTGACAGGATTGAGAAGAGGTTAGTTCATTTGAGTTTAGTATGCATTTCTTCATGTGACTATGGTAAAAGCAATTACACACACACACAAAAGTATTAAACTAAATGTTACCTGCAGATGTCTAGAGCCTTCCTGGCATCTCCTGATACAGCAGACACCTTCCTGGCACAAAACTGGATGGCAGATGCATCCAACAGCTTTTCTCCTGACACCTAATATGAGGGTAACAAAGAGCACCACAAGTAATCCACAAAATGTCAACATCCATTTATAAATCCATAAATGCAAGTAATATAATAAAGATATTCAGAAATGTTAAATATGCTAAACAAAGTTTAACATGAGTATTAATTTCTTAACACCTTCATTCAAGTAGAGAATGAGTCGGCAGGTGTGGAAACTTACATTCAGATATTGCAATCAGTCTACTGAATGACGATTGAATGACACAATGACCAGGCTGTTGGTTGGTTAATTACAACTGGATTTTTTCCATCACTTATGTTATTTTTGCCATGCATTTATTTACAACAGTATTCATCACACCATAGTTCATAGTGTACAAACTCAGTTTGGGTGAGTAAACTGTAATTTGGGAACTTTTATGTCTAACTTTCTTAGACATACACAGAACAGGATTCCGAGTACACGCAGCAAGTTTGGTGTGAATCCATAAAAAATGTGCTGAGATATGACCACTTCCTTTTTGGCGGCGTAGTTGTCAAATTTGATACGCTGTACCAGACAAACGATTTTGAAAATCAAAAATCCATACGGTAACTTTTGTGAGGCTCAGTCTGGAGATCCTCTCTAGCATTTTTTAAGAAGATTTGACAAAAATTGTAGGAGGAGTAGCGAAAACAAATCATTTTTCATTACGCTTGTAAATGGCAGAAAATCTTAACTTAGTACCATGTCATAGTTAAACTAATCTTGATCCAGGGAATTCAACAATACCTCAATTTTGAAATTCAGCCATACGCTTGAAAAGTCACATGTGTAAACACACCTTCAAATTTGACCCATTGGTGGTGCTGCAGTAGCCTGGCTCTGCCCTCCTATGTACTTCCGCAAAATTTTGATTTTGCTTCTGTACTAGGTCTGGGAGTTTGACTTTGAAGTCGTTTTTCAGACACAATTTTTTTGTAGGTCCAATCAGCGAACAGAGGGAGTGGCTGAGAACGATGACGTTAATGTCGTGCACTAGTTTGAGTAGTTCAGTAATGGCGGCGGAGAAAGATGCGAGCGAAGCTATTCTGCGGTTGTGGCAACGCTGCCGAATATCCATAGGTTAAAGCCGGAGCAAGAACATTCCTTGCTGAGTTTTGTTGGTGGCCATGATGTTGTGGCCCTCCTTCCCATGGGGTTCTGGAAAAGTTTGATTTTCCAGCTACGGCAGCCAGCTCTGTAACAGTAGTGGTGAAGGAGTTAGCTAAGGCGAACACTTGCGATTGGTTATGGCAAATCAGAGTGGCTCTGGCAGATCCAATAGTTTTAAACTTCAAAAGCCTTCAAGGAAGTTAACGTTTGTCAATGGAGCGATCCCAGACCCTCCGTACAAATGAAATGTACGAGGGTCTGGTTAGGACCAGGTTAGTGCTACAGTGCTCAAATAGGAGACATGAAACTAGGTAAAAATGTGTGCCAAATTTAAAAACTTTTCACCATACGGTTCAAGGGGCTGCCATAGACACCAATGTGTGAAAGTTTAGACATACAGTATTTCTTTGATTAAACACCGCCCTCAAATTAACACTGCACCAAAAATGAACATTGTGTAATAAACGCACCCCCAATTAAATACTGCACCCAAAAAAATCTGAAAACTGTTATTTAATTGGTTCAATTAAAACACGGCAACTCTACATTTTACTCACGCGTACAGAAAAGGTACTTCTATGCTAAAGAGTAAAATGTAGCCTAGAGGTGCCAGTACTGCATACCGGTGTGTACTCTACCACTGACAGAAAGCGTCAGTGTCACAGAGATTTGTACCCAGAGGGCACTAGCACTACGTGAATACCTCGGGTCTTGACGAAACACGTAAAGGCAAGCAGTCGGCCCACTATATCAGAAGTTCGCCTACCCACGGACGCTAGATTCGAAGTTAACTCGACAGCATCAACTGATACCTGAGTAAAACAGATTTTTCACTGCTGCTTTCAAACCTAGAAACTAGATGAGTTTTGTTTGTAAGTCATTATGTTAGTCTGGCTATTTTTACTCTCAGTCCATCCCTTCCGCCCGCAACATTAAGCCACCCCCCCAGCACCCCCCTGATAAAAAAATGTGCGGCCAGGGAGCACATACCTGGGGTCAAGTAACTTAAGCTTTTTAATACCTTGCTTTTTATCAATAGCCTACCTATCAATACCTTGGCGCAAACTCACACTTTCTGCATGTTCCAACAAGTGATTTGCTTCAGGTGGTAAAAAAAGGTTTCTTATATATTAGTATTATAATTGGACCAATACGCTGTTCTTATTGGTCCAGAGACGTTCTAAGAAATCCGCACAACCGTTTGAAGACCTCTCCAGAGGTCAGCAAATGATTTACGGACCTAGCAAGCGGTTGCCTTGGAGATGTTGACAACATGGCGTCTGCTCCAGATTCGTCGTGTTTGATTTGGGATTTTCCAACGTGTTGTTATATTATATAAAAAACTAATATGGACTTTGACAGATCTACCAACACCTTTGTAAGCAGAGATTTGTTAAAACGTTTCTTAAAGGAGACCGTAAGTCGAGGTCAACAAGAAGTCCACATTTGCAGTTTGTCGTATTACCAGACTTGGTAGACACCTGTTTGTTTACTACAGTACACCAATTTGCACCGAACATTGTTCTGCTCTTTGTCGGATTTCAAAAAGCCAAACAACTTCCAAATAACTGAAGAAAACTAACCCTTTTTATCAAAAATGTCTTCATTGGAAGTAGTTTTCGGCAATAAGACTAATTTTCCGCGGTTAACATTAGCTACTCCACTCGAGGTGCTCAGTATATTTTAGTGAGCGTAGACTACAATTTATCCGCCAATTCCTGCTGCATCACAGAAATTAAATGGACTGCTGTTCTTAATTATTCTCTATTGACATTATTGAAAATTAATTAATGTTACGATATCTTTAGCGAGGGAAGTCATTACTTCGATAGTTATTTTTATCGATTTACATTTACATTTAGTCATTTAGCAGACGCTCTTATCCAGAGCGACTTACAGTAAGTACAGGGACATTCTCCCCGAGGCAAGTAGGGTGAAGTGCCTTGCCCAAGGACACAACGTCATGTGCACCGGCCGGGAATCGAACTGGCAACCTTCAGATTTCTAGCCCGATGCTCTACCTGCTCAGCCACCTGACTCCCAGATTTATCCTCCAGTCCTACCCACAGCTATGCATTTATGTTGTTAATAAATAGGCTAACAATAAATTGTTGTTGTACCAGCAATTTCTACACGTCACTCTTAGTATTTTGAAATGTAAATGAGCAGCAACAAATTTTGGCTTTTAAATCTATATAAATATATATGTGAGTTTACAATAGGTTGTGTAGCCAAAGCCAAGCCCACCTCATAATAAGAAAAAGGCAAAACACTTAAGGTGGCTTTCGGCACCCAATTACAACATTAACATTTAGTTAATTAAGCATAAGCTTTAATCCCAAGATAAGTACCAATGAACATTTTACCATTATGTAGCTGTCTGTAGCAAAACATGTATTATAAACAAGCTGCAAGGTTTAGGGCACATGGTATGTTTGAGAGGGGGGGGGGGGGGGGTCCATGGGTAGCTGTTTGTATAAAATATTGTATTTGGTGTCCTTCTGCCACATCCATTTATAGGATTCCCACTATTTTATCCAGATTAATTTTCAGGGATGAGCCATTCAGTAATACTAGTGCAGTGGCCGTGCCCACGATGCCCGTGCCATTGTAAGATAATGGTTGATTGTTTGGTGTTGATTTCTCAAAGCGTTGCTGAGATATGACCACACTTCCTGTTTGGTTGCTTTGCTGCCAATTTAGATTTTGAAGTAAACAAGCTTAATTTTGTGTGTGGGGGGGGGACAAGTTAGTTGGAAACTTACATACTCGCCATCTGTCGAAATCACTATATGGGGTGTCTAGACTTTACTGCTTGGCCCCAAAATATCAATAGTGATTTTGTCCTTTTTTCTAGTCCCAGCTAGTCTGGCCTTCTACTATGCTTGTGAGCGGTCAATGCAGTTAGCTAGTTTGCTAGTAATAGTAGTAAGTAGTAATATAACTATTGATATTGTATAAATAAACCGTCGCTAGTAATATTTTGTGCAGTTTAGCAGCACGTGGAGTAATATTACTGTGAAATGTTCAGAGCAAATGAATAATTGAGTGTCGAACTTCGCCGGGATCTTCTCATAGACAACAGCAGCCATGCCTGTCGAATGTTTGGCTCCTTGGGAAGACTGAGTGTTAGCCTTCCCTGTACAGCCTGGAACACAGCATTTACGACCGTGGTCCATTTTCAATATCCTTGTTATAATTCAAAACGTTCTTCTTTGTAATTCCTTAGAAGTAGCCTACACAGAGCAGCGCGCAGCTAAACTAGTATCGGAGATCAGGGTTGCCAGGTCTGTGTGACAAAACCAGCCCAAAGGCCAATCAAAACCAGCCCAAAACCAGCCAAATCTATTGTAATATCTACAAAGTAACACCAAATGTTTAGTATGCCAGCATTAAAAACAGTTTCAGGAGATTCTCAGGAGACAGAGCATTAGGCACGTGTGCACAAGCACAGTGCATGTGTGCATGCCCCATGTCCATGTGTGCATGTGCTGGTCTGGAGTCAGTTTGGTAGGATTTGGGCATAAAAAAAATTATATTTTAAATGAAATAATTTTTTTAAGATATTAATGTAATTTGCATGCAAAATAGGTCTACCCGAACCAGCGGTCAAAAAAAATCTACCCGCGGCAACACTTCAAAAGTAGCCCAATTCCGCGGGAACACCGCGGACTTGGCAACACTGTTGGAGATGGACACTACCTCGGGCTGGTCTGGATGTACATTTTGGGGCGTGACAAAGATGCAGACCAGAGCCAAAATAGGCGGTCCCTGGACTGACGTCAGTCCAGTGACTGTTGAAAAGCTAGCGTTTTACAGCCAAATGTTTCATTTTGAGATTTCCAGTTGAGTGCTTCTTGGGCACTATCCTCTCTCAGGACCTCAAGTGGGAACTTAACATCGGCTCCATCATCAAGAAGGCACAACAGAGGATGTACTTCCTTCGGCAGCTGAAGAAATTCAACCTGCCAAAGACAATGATGGTGCACTTCTACTCAGCCATCATTGAGTCCATCCTCACCTACCATCTGGTACGCTGCTGCCACTGCCAAGGACAGGAGCAGGCTGCAGCGTATCATCCGCACTGCTGAGAAGGTGATTGGCTGCAATCCGCCTACCTTCGAGTACCTGCACACCTCAAAGACCCTGAGGCGAGCGAGGAAGATTGTGGTCGACTCCTCCCACCCTGGTCACTCCCTGTTTCAGTCACTCCCCTCCGGCAGAAGGCTGCGGTCCATCAGGACCAAAACCTCACGCCACAAAAACATTTTCTTCCCTACCGCTGTTGGCCTCTTAAACAAGGCCAAGGGTCCACACTGACTAATGACTTCCTGCTCAACACATTTCATTTTGGACTGCTTTACAAAACTATCTTGTAGATTTGTATTTTTATATTGTAAATTACGGTAACTTATATTGGCCGCGTTTCGCCGCTCTTAAAGCAATCTCATTTTAACGTCACAAAAAAATTGTGCCGTTAACGCAGATTTCTTTTTGACTCTGAAAATCACCTGTCACATGACTTCGACTGCCGACGGTAGCTGAATGATGCAGAGAGGGCTTTTAGATGGGAAGTTCCATTTCAAAATGTTGCGAGACGGCTCGGTTGACAAAACTAAGGCTGTGTGTACTGATTGTCAGGCAGAGTTTAGTTATCACTGGAGTACTTCCAGCCTAAACTATCACATGCAAGCAAAGCACACAGCTAGCAGCAGCAGAAGCATTAGCGGTAGCAGCAGCAGCGTTCACTCCGGTAATAAATGCCAGACTACACTCGCAAAAGAAGCGAGCAACTGATTGGGTTCAACAAAATATAAACTGTATTATTCAATATTAAGGTCAATCTGTGGTTGCTTAAGTATCTGAAGTATGTTTGACTGAGATTTGAATATTATGGAGCAGGATATCGTAGTAGGCTATGAGACAACATGTCTTAAATGTATTTTATATTCCAGAAGTCAAATTTTGTGGATGTTAGTTTGTATAGTTAGTTTGCAGTATAGTTTGTGAGTGAATAAAACTCCCTCACAATTTAAGTTGTGTTCCATCTGAACTTGTTATATGGACATTATCATCCAGTTAGGTTTATTTGAAGTTTTTAAGTACACCCTTTTAATGTTTTTTTTTTTTTAATCATTTATTGGGGTAAAATCTTAACAGATTAACTAGTTTGCAATTAATTGCGATTGATCGCGAGGAACATTTTGCAAATGAAATTTCCCATGGACACCTTCTGGGAATTTTCAACCCTTTTGCAACCCTATCCTGAACATACAAGACGAATCAGAACTTCCTCATTTTCGATGTGTGGGAACCATGTGCCCCCTTCAATAAGTAACCCATACCTGTTTGAGTCTGTCCTGTACGATGGAAGTGAGCTCCTGCCGGCTGTAGGGAGAGAAATTCAGAAGCTGGGGGTGACATTGAGGCAGTGCCTGCAGCCTGGGAAGAATCCTGTCAGTCAAGTCCAGCGCATTGGCTATTCCTAGAAAAGCAACATATTGTATAGCTGTTTGCGTATAGCTGTACAGGAACATGCAAATGTGACAAGATGCATAAATGCATTTATTCATACATCATCATGGCTTTATAGCACACCTCTGGCAATTACACTATAAAATGATAAAAATCTCAGGTCAACTGTGGAATTATACAACATTAAGTTTATAATCCATGACCATTCAACATGAAGCCACCTTAATCATATACTCTTTTAAAGCAACATTTTTTTAATGCAGGGAGACCTTTTTTTTTACATTATATAGAATAGAAAACTACAGCATTGTTTCATCCATGCTATGGCCTCCACACAGATTCTACAAATCGAACAATAAGGGCTGTGGTTATAAAAGAACCATTGATTTACATGGACTGGAAGTGCAATTTTAACTACACACCAGGAGAACCAAAATTGCTTGCATTCCCCAACAGCTCAGAAAACTCACAATTACCAGATTTCCAGACAGAATCTACAGTGAAATTACATCATGGTTATTTGTAAAGGTGACAGAGTTTGTCAAAGATGCACAACATACCAATGAGACAAAGGCGAGATTTTGGCAAGTATGGCCACTCAAATATTGTGTAGAGGACATCATGGTCTTTGCTGTCCAATTGATCCATCTCATCCAGGACTAGAAGACTAAAAGTAAGTAAGATAAGAGTTAGTGCTAATGTAGACTAATGGCAATATTTTTTGCCAAACTTAATCAGGGTGTCTACAGGTATAAACAAGTTAAATTTAAGACCTTTTAATACTACTTCTAAATTTAATTTAAGACCAAACTTACAATGGAAATACAAATCAAAATCAAATATACAGTAATATTTCCAAATAAATACACCGATGTCTGTTCAAAATGAACAGTATAGTAAAATGACAATAATCGGTTGAGTTTAAGAACATTGACTAAATGTGTGTAGTTGCTCAAAGGTCAGATGGCATTGTTGGCTCTGGATTTCCTATCGTAACATTTAGCGTTGTAGCGTTGACATTGTTGCTAGAGGTGGAAATGGTAGAGCAGAAACTGGCAATTGCAGGCTGGACAAGCCCCCAAAGAGGGATTAAAGAATTTATAATACATGACAATACAATTCTAGAACTGTTATCATTAGCTGCATCACGGGCACTGTGCACTAGTGAATATGGCAATAGGAACAATGCTCGCACAACTTTATAAGATGCATGTATTAAAGTTATGTATTGTGCTAATTAAATTGATGTCTTATTAACTTAGAAGTGTGCTCAGGCTTAAACATTGTGTCTCACACAGGGTGTGGGAAACGGGCTGTATTTTGTGTCGTTATCTCTCCATTTCAGAAGCAACCTTGAAACCGGGCTGAGACAGCACCCGAGCAGGTGAGACACGTAGGCAAGAACAACTCCCTACTGCACAGGAGAACAAGCTCAACCCTCTTCTTGTGTTTTTTTTTTTCACTGCACTGTATAATATATGCTGGGGCAGGGACAGATAGTCAGTTGGACTTCATGAACCAGACCAAACTGTTGCGGGTAGGTAAACGTAGACAACCCCAGAGCTCTGTACTTTCCAACTGCTGCATTAAAGCTGATATTAATCGGACCTCTGCGACTCCAGACCACTCTTTCTAGAACACATATTGTGTCATTGAATACCATCATTACATATTAGATTAGACACAAAGATTTAGAATCCTTCACTTTACGTAGTCTCTGTGTTTTTTGCTCTGCACGTGCAATTCCATTGCTCTGGGCTGGGTTTCCTGAAAGCGTTGTAAGCCTAAATTGATCCTTGAATCCATCGTAGGACGAATATTAGTTTAATGGGGCATTCCCAAATACAGTGTAGCTTTAGTGTCTCTTGAAAATTCGTAACTCTTGAAAGCGCATAGATTACCCTACGAGCATGTTTGGGAAACGCACGTAAAAAATTATGGTTTCGTCTTTTTTGCTCGATAGTTGCTACGATCCATCGTTATCGGGAAACGCAGCCCTGATATCCCCATTGTGCCAAGTTTGAAATTCTTCCGACACGCAGTTCGCTTCATAATCATTTCCAGGCGCCAACCTTAACCAAGAATACTCGTTCTTTTCAAGCCATTCGTATTTGAACTTTCATTTCCCCATGTTTCTAAGTTGAGTGGCTATCAACCATTGCTGTATTACCTGTATTGCCGATGCTTTACGTCATTAAAATCTGTGCAATAGGCTACGCTCTGACTTTACCATAGATGACGCAGCGCAAATAGCCTACAATTTTTTTCTTTTTTTTTCGACCTGTCAGAACAGATTGCCTGCATTTTCAATTTAATACTTTTTAAGGCCTTATTTTTTGGAAAAGCGATATAAGACTTAAGACTTCAGGACCCGCGGCCTCCCTGTTAATATACATTTCCAATAAAAACAGTGTGAGGTCTAAATTAACATCCCTTAACTAAGTCTTAAATTAAACAACTTTGAATTTCTGGACGTTAGTTTTGGCCTGCTAATGCAGGGAAAAACTGATGCGAGACAAGAAATTATGTATAATAAAAAAGAAAACAAGCACCAAATCGTTAGAACAATTCAAAGAAGTTTATATTGGCTTTTATGTTCTTTGAGTTTGTAAGGGTTGTTGACCCGTGCCATCAGGGTTTTCCTGCATAGAAAAAATGTGGGCACGCGCCTAAGCCGTTTTCCCGAGCGCCTATGACAAATCCCGAGCGCCTAAGGCAACAAAAAAAGTCTGCGATGAAAAAAACCTGTGTTCGTCACGCGTGCAATGCATGTCAGCGAATATGTTCTCAATAGCATGTTTCAAGTAGGCTACAGACGAACCCTCGTTCTGTTTTGATCAATAGTAATCGAGTTGATAAGCGTGTATATAGTGTAGGCACTAAGAAAATAAAAGGAAATTGCAAAACACCTGGGAATAAATGCATTGATTAGAAAATACTTATGTGCTCGCTATAACTTCTATTGGAGCCATCATCGCAATTAATCACTCGTGCAGTGCATTTCTGCGAATATGTTTAAAAGCATTTTTCAAGTACAGCCGAACTCTCGTTCTGTTTTGATCAGGGGCGTTGGTAGACCCTTTTTACTGGGGCACGTGCCCCGGTATAAATCTGCTGTGCCCCAGTAAAATCTAAAGTTTGAGTTTTAACAATTTACTTTATTAGTCAGTGCATTAATTTAGAAAATTAACGCAGTATCCCAATCAACGCTTGTAAAAGTGTTTAACCGAAAACCCAAACCTATATGCATTCAGAATTCCATGTCAGTGCGCTCTTCTGAGCTTGCCAAATAGCCACTGCAGCAGACACATAGGTCCAGGGGGGTATTCCAGAAAGCAGGTTATGCAACATAACCAGGTAAGTGAACCCACTAGCTGATTCACAATGTTGCAGCAACCTACTGGCAATGTTGCTACAACGCTGGGTGTCAGCTGGGGAGTTAACTTACCACGGGTAAGTCACATAACCTGCTTTCTGGAGTACCACCCAGGTGTCGGACCCGGCACACAAGTCAGAATTGAGGTAGGCTAATAAACATTACAAAACTAAAGATCGTTTCTAAATGATAGGCCTACCGATCATCTTATTTTGACTAAAACATAAAAACAATATCCATGAAGCAAAAAAATAAAATATTTGCGCTCAAATGAATGCGAAAAAAATTTGCGTTAACTATTGATGTCCCTGCCAAAGCTGATATCAAACTTGCGTCTCTGAACTGTTGTATAGAGGGTTAATCAAGGGGAGTTTATATAGCCTAGTAGTGCATTGTGCGCAGCAAGCTTGAAAGAAAAAAGGGATATGAATTTGGGGCCTGTGCATTTACATTTATGCATTTAGCAGACGCTTTTATCCAAAGCGATTTCCAAGAGAGCTTTACAAAAGAGCATAGGTCACTGATCATAACAACGAGGTTGTCCCAAACATTGCAAGCAGCCAAAACATGAAGCATACATTGTGAAAAACTAAACAAGTGCCAAAGGGAAGACCCATAAGAGCATGCAGTTATACACGTTACAAATTAAAACATGAATCACAAAAAGTGCAGGACTGTACCTGTAGAAGAACAATTAACAGTAAAATATTTCACAGCGAGTACAAGACTTAACTTTGTTATAACTAACCTACAAGAGCAACAAGTCACTCAATAGGAGTCATTGTGATCCTGGAGGAAACTAACATCAGGTCCAGCCAAGCATTCCTAAGTGCCGTTGTATTCCCGGAACAAGTGTGTCTTGAGCCTTTTCTTAAAGGTGGGGAGACAGTCAGTGTCCCTGATGTGCCCCAGTAGAGTGTTATGTCTAACAACGTCTCTGGTTTTGATCAATAGTTATCGCGTTGATAGACTATCATGGCCTTGTCAGATCCTTCTACCAGGGGTCAACAAAAAGCAGAGGGTGAAATGTTCACAACCTGGATGTGACCTCTGCAACTGACTGCCTCCCCTTAGCTTCGTTTGTACAAAAAAAAGTTCAAAGTAATAATAGATAAACATGAATTTCATAATTTGTGTGTTCCATTTTTGACCTCAGGTTAGTTTTAGATTCTATTGATATACATTTCTAGCGTGGCTGCCAGCCCAACTTCTCCCCGCACACAAAAAAATGTGTTTGGGAAGTTGGGTCTGGAGGGTCTCGTATTGGGGACAACTACAGAAAACCAGAATCGGGACAGACCAATGAAATTGCCAGGGCGGGCTTTATACGATGATGGACAGATGATCAACAGTAACGTAATCAACAACGTCACGAAAGAGCGCTTGGGTTGAATTCGTTTTCAACAAACAACATATTACGTTGCTCTGATTGGTTGTAGGTCTATCCAATTGAGCGAAGAGGCATTTGTTTTACGAGTTCGGTAGTCCCAGCCCAACGGAGAGTTTTCAGACTGATGAGTATGACAACGTCAGGCTAATACATTTCAGTAGTTTGCATATATATGTAAAGAGGTAGACTTTGATAATCTTTGAATCATACATGATAGCACCATGGGGCTTGGACAATTGTCAATCTATTAGCCCATCTATTTTAATCTAAAGTGGAAGCAAAATTATTTCCCCAAGCATAGCCTCTGTACTTTTAACGGTCCCGACTGAATTACGTCGGTACAACTGATTCATGGAAAATCAATAGGTCCCAAATTTTGGTACTTAAGAGTGCATCTTCTTAAGAGTGCGGAAGTTTCACATCCAATGTGTAATGACAATCAAGGCATTCATTCATCTGGGTGAGAGGGAAGAGAAAAAGTAGAGGTAGACAACTTCAAGGCAATGGCTGGCAGAAAGCAGACCCAGGTTTGGTTAGCCTACACTTTTCAAAATGTGATGGAGACAAAAGTAATATTTGTGATGCAAGTTGCAAAGTGATTCATGGCAACTCTAAGCTGAGGCCTGTATTATGAAACAAGTTCAACATGCCCGGGATATCTAGCTGGCTTCACTAAGCTTGACAACTGCAATCGCGCTAAGCAGTGTCACGACAGCTGTAATCAACTCGCAGCCCAGGATTTCCCCTTTTAGCCATGAGCGTGTTCACATAAAAGGGGCAGTGTTTGCTTCTTATGACCAACTGCAAACATGGACAAGTCTACCAGAGCCACATATTTTACACAAGATGAGCAAACTATAATATTGAACACATTAATAATTTTAACACCATTCCTGCCAAAAGCAGGAAAAAAAGCTGGTAAAAATGGCAAACTGAATGCATAAGCTGAATGCATAAGATGCTATATTTATATATTTATTGTCATCTTTTTTTTTTCTTCTGGTTTTATTTCATAGCCATATGTATTCATTTATTTAATTAATTTAGAGTAAAACGCCATTCCATACCTTAGGGGTGGGAAAATAAATAAGAATAATAAATAGAAACACTACACAGCTTGGCCACCAATGACAACAGGTCCATGTAAAACAAAGACATATTTCACCATTTAGTGCATTTTAAATGACGACAATACTATTTATACAAATTTGTATCTGATGTGATAGTGCATTTTCACTATGATGTTTTATTGATTTAGATACTCACACAGTTGGTCCAGTGCTAGTTAATATTTTTTGCAGCTTTGCCTCCGTGTGGCTGCCACATACTCCAAGCTTGTCTGCCAGGATAGGGAAGATTGCATGGGAGTTGCGCAGGGTCATACAATTAACTTCCACCATCTGTATTGGCATTAACTCGACCTGGAGCAAAGAGAGTCGTATGAGGTTTCGAATATGGTTCGACAAGAAGCCTGGGGTGTCCTCTATACTCTCAACACACCAATTTCCAAGTGACTAGGGGTCATGACTAGGGGTGGGAATCTTTTGGTACCTCACGATTCGAATCGATTCTTGGGGGTCAAGATTCGATTAAAAATCGATTCACGATTAGTCTGAGATAAAAAATAAATAATTAAATATATATTTTAAAATACATTTTAAAAATGGTGAATCTATCTGAATCGCTAGCAGACTGAATTGCAATTTAAATGCGAATAGATTTTTTCCCCACCCCTAGTAATGACTAACAATTGTATGTGATAGCTTAGGTGCAGTGCTATGTAAAGAACAGTGGTTGATTACAGGAGAACACTGAATGCTAACCTTCATCTCCTGCAGCACATGGTTGAGGCAGGCCGTTTTGCCTGTGCCGGGGGCTCCAGATATGTAGAGGCTGGCAGGGTATCTTTGTAGCACCCTCTTGTCTAGGAAGGAGCGAATGGAGTTGCACTCAGTTTCCCTAGACAGCAAGCGCTCTGGAACCGCCGTGTGGAGTGCCTTCTTCACATTTTGGAACCTCGATTCTGAAAAAGGACAGACATGAAGTGAGCATGTAGGAATCCAACTTGAAAATTAGATGACAGAAATATGGGTTTGAACACAAAGATACATTCATTATCAAGAATCACTCACACCATTCCTACTTTTGCTAGTAATCCAAGTTTAATTTACACATTTAATAACAGTCTACACAGATGTTGGTGGAGGCTCCTTACTTTCAGCAAAAAGACACACTACCGAGGCTTTTTTCTCTGATCGTTGGCAAGAAGAGTTTCCATCAGGTGTCTCCTGTGATCTGTTGGTACAAAGTCTGCCAGTGGGAGATGGAGGCTGCTTGAGGAGCACAGATACCATCCCTCGAGTAGGTGACAGGAGGGAGTTTTCATCAAAACCTAGCTTGCGGGAGGAGGATACTGCAGGGTGGTTGCGTTTAGGGGGTGAGCCCTGAAGATTGACATCTAGGTTACATCCATTTTCATCACCTAGAACAAAAAAGACACTTCTAGCATATAGGCCTAGCATTAACCCCTTCCGAATAATGTGAAATCTCAAATAAATGAAAACTCACCCATGCGTTTGCAAGGGCTGAGGGCAAGTCGAGGCGTCTGTTTTGGAGACAATGGGGTGGCTATGAGGGTACTTTTTCCAGGCGACGGGTGAACTATCTGAACCAAGAGTGGGAATTGGGACTGAGATTTTATATTCTGCTGTTTGCAGGGGGACTGGATCTCTTCCTTGAGGTTGGTTCCATTGCAATGCAATGCCATTCTAGAGGATCTTAGTCTACGTAGAGGACGAGTGGAATGAGTTTGGTCCTGGGGGGGTGCTCTGGGCATCTTTCTGAAAAGGAGAAAAGGTTCAGCATTTTGCAAAAATTAATTGAGACTGTGCAGTATCGGCACATATGCTATATACAAAGCCCTCCAAAAGTATTGGAACAGTGAGGCCAATTCCTTTATTTTTGCTGTAGACTGAAAACATTTGGGCTTGACATCAAACGATGAATGTGAAACCAGAGATCAACGTTTCAGCTTTTATTTCCAGGTATTTACATCAGGATCTGATGCACAAATTAGAAAATATCACCTTTTTGTTCGAACCCACCCATTTGTCACGTGAGCAAAAGTATTGGAACATATGACTGACAGGTGTGTTTTGTTGCCCAGGTGTGTCCTATTACATACATTATTCAATCAATAAATACCACTGAATGTCACACTCAGGTTCAGATTGGGTAAGATAGGTTTTGTCTATGCAGACTGTATTCAGAGGTAAAAACAACATGAAAACCGGAGCGCTGTCTTTGGGTGAAAAACAAGCAATTGTGAGTCTTAGAGAAGATGGAAAATCAATCAGAGCCATTGCAGAAACATTGGCCATAGCCAGTACAACCATTTGGAATGTCCTGAAGAAGAAGAAAACTACTGGTGTACTAAGTAACAGACGTCGAACAGGTAGACCAAGGAAAACATCAGCAGTTGATGACAGAAACATTGTGAGAGCTGTAAAGAAAGACCCTAAAACAACTGTTAGTGAGATCAGCAACAACCTCCAGATGGCAGGAGTGAAGGTATCACTATCTACTGTTCGCAGAAGACTTCATGAACAAAAGTACAAGGGCTACACCAGAAGATGCAAACCACTCATTAGCAAGAAGAATAGGAAGGCCAGGCTGGAATTTGCCAAAAAGTACAGAGATGAACCTCAAAAATTCTGGGACAAAGTTTTATGGACTGATGAGACAAAGATTAACTTTTACCAAAGTGATGGAAAGGCTAAAGTTTGGAGAAAGAAAGGAACTGCTCATGATCCCAAACACACAAGCTCATCTGTGAAACACGGTGGAGGTAATGTCATGGCTTGGGCTTGCATGGCTTCTTCTAGGACGGGCTCATTAATCTTCATTGAGGATGTAACACATGATGGCAGCAGCAAAATGAACTCGGAAGTCTACAGAAACATTTTGTCTGCCAATTTAAGGAAAGATGCAACCAAACTGATTGGCAGAGCCTTCATCATGCAGCAAGATAACGACCCAAAACACACTGCCAAAACAACAAAGGAGTTTATCAGGGGCAAGAAATGGAAGGTATTAGACTGGCCAAGTCAATCTCCAGACTTAAACCCTATAGAGCATGCATTTTACCTGCTTAAGAGGAGACTGAAGGGAGGGACCCCACAAAACAAACAACAACTGAAAGAGGCTGCAGTGAAAGCCTGGGAAAGCATCAAAAAGGAAGAATGCAAAAGTTTGGTGACGTCAATGGGTCACAGACTTGCTGCAGTTATTGAAAGCAAAGGATTTGCAACTAAATATTAAGTCTTATTCACTTAAATATGTTTTAAGTATATCTGTTCCAATACTTTTGCTCACATGACAAATGGGTGGATTCAAACAAAATGTGATATTTTCTTAGTTGTGCATCAGATCCTGATGTAAATACCTGGAAATAAAAGCTGAAACGTTGATCTCTGGTCTCACGTTCATTATTTGATGTCAAGCCCAAATGTTTTCAGTCTACAGCAAAAATAAAGGAATTCGCCTCACTGTTCCAATACTTTTGGAGGGCACTGTATATATAAAATTGATCAACCGGAGTTCTAAAATGCAATAGCCTGACAGAGTTACGTGCACCAGGACTTTTATTTGGGTATCAAAGCATGTAGCATAGGCTACGTATGTAAAAGCATTAATTGAGTGTTAAACGTAAACATCGATTGCCAAACAACTAGCCCACGTCATTATCATGAACTTGATCGTTTTGGTTGGAAGGAAAGAGGAAAAAATGTTTACAATTCAGAGTCATGACACTACTCTTTATTTTAATCAGGGTCATTCCTATGAAATAATCTCAGATATGCTGTTAACGTTTCACAATATAAGTAGCTAAAAACGCAGTTGAAGGAAGCAGGACTTTTCAGAAGAAAAAACTAATAGTCTACTACAGAAGAAGGAAATGCCACAATGACAGAGTAACGTGGACCAAGATAGTTGTTTGGCTATCGATTTTTACATTTAACACGAAATACTTTTGCCTAAGTAGCCTACTGTTTGCTACATTCTTCAATAGCCAAACAAATGTTCTGGTGCACGTAACTCTGCCAGGCTATTGCATTTTGTACTTCCGTCGATCAATTTCATATTTCTTGTTAGTTAGCCTACTGCATCCAATCAGCGCTAAAGTGTAGTACCTACCCTTTCCGTTCAGAGTTAATGTAATGTTGTTTTCCATTTGGGGGAGCGTGTTTTTGTATTGGGGGGAGATGAACAAGTCATCCGATTTGGGGGGAGTTGACTCGTATTGGGGGGCAGTGTTTTCATTTGGGGGATGTACTCATATTAGGGGGTGTGATTTGCACTTCAGGGCCACCGTACCAACATCCTACGGTAAAATTACCGAGCATTTTGTAGAAAAATTAAAACATGTTACGGCCACAAGTTATTTGCACTCGCACAAATGCTCCTGTAAGGAGTTGGAAAGACAGGAGGGGGGCAAACAGCTTTGTGCGTCATTCTGGTAGGACTACAAAGACAATACTTTAACAGAAAACATAGCATGCTACCCACGTAGCCCAGATCTCACTGTGGCCTTGAAGGTGCAGTGTCCACTTGAACCTGTCCAGTGAGTTTTGTTTTTCTGTAACTCTGTGAACCCTTAAGTCTAATGTAGAAAGTTTAATATTGACATGGTCATGGAGTTTTAGGTGAACATAAAAATAGATTTTTCTTTTACATTTAGTCTTTTATGCAGAATTTTATGAGGAAAAACCTGCGTTATGGATGTGACATTATTCTGTTATGGATGTGACATATCTGAAATACACACAGAATCTGTTGGGAAATCAAGAGTCAAACTTTCACAGCGCTTTTCTCAACATCTAAAATAACTTGTGAAATAGTTTTAACATTAAGAAAACCATGTGAAATGTCACTGGAGATTTTCAAGATGGCCACCAAAATAGCATTGATAATGACATTTTGGGCCCTATATTAACAATCTGAAACGTAAGTATCAAAAAGTGAAACGCAAGTGACTTTGTGGGCGGGACACCGGCGTTGTTGCCATTATACCGACGGGATAAATGACTCTGCGCCTGGCGCAAATCTAAAATGGGTTGGTCTGAAGTAGCTACATTACTCATAGGTGTGGTTTGGGCGTAACGTGCAATAAACCAATCAGAGCAACATCTCACATTTCCTTTAAGAGCAGGCGCGCTTGTTATCTTGCGGATTGCTATTATAACGGAATTTGCCACAATTGTTAAAATTCCAATTCACATACAGAGACTCATGAAACTCTTTTCAATCATTGACATGGAAGAAATGTAACATAGCTTGCAGGAAAAAGAGCCTGGCCTCGCCAGTAGTGCGCACGGGCCAAGCATGCACCCTTAAAATAGCATCTGAATAACGCGCCATTGACTTTAGACTAACTTTAGTCTGATCTGTGGCGGAATAGTTTTTTGCAAACTGCAAAATAACACCAAGGAACGTTTGCGCCGGAACACCCCCCCCCACTTTTTGCTGAACTGCCCTGGGAGCGCAAGTTCCTTCCCTAATTTACCGACGTGCGTCTGTGAAGGGAAAAGTCTGGTTTCCGTTGAGTGCAAAATAGGAATGATACTTGCGTCAGTGTACAAAGTAAATTGCGCTGGGTACAAGAAGAGTTGTTGTCAAATTACTATTATAGAAGTTCAGAATAGTCACAATCATTTTGAGCTGTGAATACTCTCACAAATGATTTTGAGTAATGAACACAAAAAAATATTTTTTTTATATTTGTCTTTTGGGAAACCAGCATTTCGGATATGACGTTTGAACGTCATGGATGTGACGTGTCTGGACCAGTCTTCTGCAAATTACATAAAACGCCTACATGAATAGTGATTTTCAACATTAAACTATTAATTAAGCACTGAAATTAAAAACATTGAGTTACAAATAAACTGTGTGAAATACCAACAAAACACAGTCAATGACCCCTTTAAGACATCTTTGATCGAAGCTGTCAACTGTACCTCAGCTTGATCCGACATGTAGCGCGAGCAAATTACAGAGAGCCGCCTTGAATGCCTAAACCAATCGAGTCCCTCGACCACTTTCGAGTTGCCTCTCTAGTAGGAAGTAAATATTACAAACATGGAGCGGGGATCGAGGTTATAGCAAAGACAGTTACGGCAAGACAATTAGGCTACTCGAAATTTCAGTTTCACTGGAGAAGATGTCGATCGTTGAAGATGTTTAGGCTATATCATGTTTCCCATGATTCCGACTATAATCATGACTGGAATGTCTGTTTCACTGAAACACGTCTATGAAAGGGGCAGACGAAAACACGATTGTCAGCTTTGCTGTTTCATTTGAGAACATTCCCATTGTGTTGTGAACAGTGTTTTGTGAAGATTTACATTGTGTAGCGTCCGTAACGTCACGTCCATAACACATTTAAGTTTTTAAAAGTAACAAAGGGGAAATATTTTTTTATTAAACTAACCATTGGTATTGCTTTGCACAGAAACTTTGGATGTCGTAGCATCGGCACTGTTTGATAGGCATAAACTTATTCTACAAAACGTTACGGACGTGACTTGGCCATGGAACTCACTGACTCATAAACAAGAGGCTTAATGCATTTAAGGAGTTGTGCTTTTAACTCAAACTGAGCATACACAATGCTCCATCATTCCCTTGTCAATCAGGAAAATGCTAAATGGTAACATTTTATTGAAAACTGGTCCATTTACCCCGTTCTTGAAATGGTACAAAACGGCCATTTGACAAATGTTTTTTTTGCATGAGTGCACAACTTCTATATTATGTAAGAGTGCAATTGTCTATAAATTTAGATCAGAGTGGTTACATGCAACAAAATATAGACCTAAGTGAACATTTTAACAACAGTTGTATTTGTGTGGGCACAACTTTTTTTTTTCTATGGTAAGGGTGACCTTTGCATGGAATTGCCCTACAAGTATTCTGCTACACTCCCAAATAATATATTTTGAGGTCTATACACCGCGTACCACATTATTATTCAAATTGTATTTAAGGGCCATAAACATTCATTTTCTGTTTTTTCAATTAAACTCATGGATGGTATTGTGTCTCAGGGCTATTTGGATGATTGAAATCAATCCCAGACACCTGTGATAATTAGTTTGCCAGGTGAGCCCAATCAAAGGAAAACTACTTAAGAAGGATGTTCCACATTATTAAGCAAGCTACATGTTTCAGGCAAAATGGGGAAGAAAAAGGATCTCTCTGCTGCTGAAAAGCGGCAAATAGTGCAATACCTTGGTCAAGGTATCACAACATTGGATATTTCCAAAAGAATTGCGCGTGATCATCGGACGGTGAAGATATTTGTCACCGATTCACAGCACAAGCGGGTTCGTTCAGACAAAGGCAAAATAAGGAAGATTTCTGCTAAACAAATGCGTAGGGTTAAGAGAGCAGCCACTAACATGCCATTGAATAGCAGCAAACAGGTGTTTGAAGCCGCTGGTGCCTCTGGAGTCTCGCGAACTTCAAGATGTAGGATGCTCAAGAGGTTTGCAAGTGTCCTTAAACCTGTTATTCGGCCACCCCTAAACCAAGCTCACAAGCAAAAAAGGTTGCAGTGGGCTCAGGACTACATGAAGACTAACTTTCAAACTGTTTTGTTTACGGATGAGTGCCGTGCAACCCTTGATGGTCCTGATGGATGGAGTAGTGGATGGTTGGTGAATGGCCACCATGTCCCAACAAGGCTGAGACGTCAAACAAGGAGGTGGCGGAGTCATGTTTTGGGCCTGAATCATGGGGAGACACTGGTAGGCCCCTTCAGGGTCCCTGACGGTGTGAAAATGACCTCGGCAAAGTATGTAGAGTTTCTGACTGACCACTTTCTTCTGTGGTACAAAAAGAAGAACCTTGCCTTCCGTAGCAAAATCATATTCATGCATGACAATGCACCATGTCATGCTGCAAAGAATACCTCTGGGGCATTGGCTGCTATGGGCATAAAAGGAGAGAAACTCATGGTGTGGCCCCCATCTTCCCCTGACCTTAACCCTATTGAGAACCTTTGGAGCATCATCAAGCAAAAGATCTATGTGGGTGGAAGGCAGTTCACATCCAAGCAGGTGCTCTGGGAGGCTATTATGGCATCCTGCAAAGACATTAAAGCAGAAACTATCAAAGAACTCACAAGTTCAATGGATGCAAGAATTGTGAAGTTGATATCAAAGAAGGGGTCCTATGTTAACATGTAACTTGACCTGTTAAGATGTTTTTGATTCAAACTTTTCCTGATTTCAGTAAATATGACCTCCTAATGCTGCAAATTCAACAAATGAATTTTTTTTGTTTTTTACAACCTACAGAGTTTCAACAATCTTGAAATTCTGAAATTCTGCATTTTAATTTGGAACACTACATTTTGAGTTTTTTATTTTTGAAAAAAATACTGTTATCATTAGGAGGTTTGTTCAATAGAATTTGAATTATACTCTAACAGTTGATGACTTGAAAATGATACTGACTGACTGTGCATTACTATTTAGGAAAATCTGAGCAAAGTGTAATTTGCATAATAATGTGGAACGCGGTGTACAGATTACTAGTCGGGAGCATATGCAACCAAAATGGCCGCAATTTTGAGCCTTAAAAAGTGAGAAATCGAATATGAGTCAGTACTTTTTATTTGTCGAGTACACCTGTACATGTGGTCATTTCAAACTATTTATTCATTTAATTTAAAGAAAATGTGCTATATCTTGATTGGGATATGAAAGGATCTATGTCAGGATATGAGATTGGTCAGCCCTACTGTGAAATTAAATTTAACAGCACATAATTAGTAAAACTTTGAAAATGTTGCAAGTCGAATAAAGGTGTGCGGCCATAGATTTTATGCCTGTGCCCCTACAATTTTCAGTTAGGTGCTCTTAGTAAAATCGGTTGCGTACAAAAACTGAATGTGCGTACGTTGTAGCAGCTATTGCAAGGTTGTGCTTGTTTTATTGAAATTGTTTCCCTTCGGGGATTAATAAAAAGCATTTCTGATTCTGATTCCGATAACTTGTTCACAGGGTTGGATATTTTAAAATGTGAATTTATACTTTATTTTGGAAAAAAACGGCTGAAACGATTCAAGTAACTCAATTACAAAAAATAATCGAGGCAAATTTCTCTGCCTCGAAGCCTCTCAATTTTAAAGCTCACGTCACGTTCTTTCGCAATGATTATTTTTTGTGTGACAACGCGCTTACGTCCACAAAACGGAAGGAGACGCAAGGAGGTAGTTTTTGATGAGGGTGCGTGCGCGTGCGAGCTGTAAAATGGAAGGGCGCGATAACAATAACCAAAGAGAAGAAACAAACAACAGAAAATCTCCAAGGTTTGGGAAAATTTCAAATTGAAAAGTAAAGAGAACGCCGTGGTGTGTGTCCATTGCAAGATCGAGCTAGCATACCACAACAGCACGTCGTCCATGCTGCAGCATCTCAACAGAAAACATCCACTTAAACGCACTTAATTCATCTCAGTCAACTTTGTCATTGTTCACAGTACAGAGAAACATTAATAATAACACGTTACTAATAATAACAATGTTTATTTTTGATAGAAAAATTATTATGCATTGCATCCTATGCATATAAAAATAAGGAAGAAAACCTATTAGTAGTTCATTTTAAGAGACCCGTCTTATTTTCTTTTGTATATTTACTATTGCTTTTTAAGCAAAATGACGTTTTATCCGATTAATCTATAGAATTTTCGGTAGAATACTCGATTACTAAAATATTCGATAGCTACAGCCCTACTTGCATTCAAGCAAAACTTCTATCACAGGTATCAAAAGCTGCATAAAAAAGTCCCTTGAGCCAACACCTACGAATCCGGTGTTGAGGAAGGAGGAAGCGTTTAATGAGACATCTACATCCAAAAAAAGGCGATTTAAAAGTTTGATGTAACTAATTTGCTGCTGTATTACCTTTATTTCGGTTTTCAAGGAATTCAAAACATTATTTGACTGTGCCTGTTAAACTTAGTGCTGTTCCTCATCTGCAAACTAAGCAACCAGGAAGCAACCCTAGAAGCAGCACTATGCTCATGCATTATGGACTCACACTAACAGACTGCAATACATCAGAAAGGTCATCACATCTCCTCCACTCTTGTTCTGCACTAGTGTCGTCAAAATACCAATACCAAGTTTAGTATCACAATACTTGATACCAAAATGTTTTCTTGAAATTCAAACGATACTGATTCGATATCAAATAGATCACAGACAGTCCACAAATGTTGATTACATTTTCGAATTAACAGCCAAAACGACAATGATTCTGCCAACAAGGCATTTCCACTTGAACATTATTCCAGCAACCCAACTTTTTTTGCCAGGGGCATTATGTTAAATATAGGCAATGCTATGTTTGCTAAATTTACAATGGGAGTGTCTTTTTTAATTGTTATGTCTGAGAGCCACCTTACATGTAGCTAGCTCGTAGTTCTACTGAAACAGGCAGGTGAACTTCAGCGATTAAAGCTGTAGGCTAGTGTATTCAAGAAAAGCGGACCTGCGTGTGATGTCACGCCCGTGCTTTGCTACATGTGGTCGGTGTTTGGAGAATTCAGCTCCCCTGTGCCCCCTTTCACGTGAGTGCGCGAAACCTGAGTGCCAAATCTGGAATCTCCAAACTAGAAAAATGCACAGATGAGGACAAGTAAGCAAGTAGGAGAAAAGCATCAGCATGAGATGAAGGTATGTTTGAAGTTGTCTCAGTTTTGGAAAAGCCATACCAGCAGCATGAAAATACAGACATGCCTCAAATACACAAGTAGATTAATTTGGTCTTTCAGTACCACTGTGCTTGACTCACATGTAATCTAGTACGACAGTAGTCTCTCTCTCTCGCTCTCTGAGGAGGAGGACAAGCTATCAAGGGGATCCACAAGAAGGCAGTTGGATCCATTGTGTTGTTTTTATCAGTAATAAACTAAATTAACTGCACTTGTGCTGTACTATTGTACAATTATTAAATGTCATGTTTAGGTCTGCCGCGATTCGTCCACATCATTGACGACGTCGACGCTGAAAATGCGTCGACATCAATATTTTTTAATCAACGCTTTTTTTTCTTTTTTTTATAAAAAAATACAAAAAACGCTTCAAATCATTATCCACCTTATTCTCAGGGGATCTACTGTAGAAATGATTATGGGTGCAACTTCCGGTGAGTAGCGGAAGTTGCGGTTTGCTATACGTTAATCCCAGCCAGCCGTCAACAGTGATTCTTTCTAAAGTAATTTAAACTATAATTTAACTAAAACTGGTTTGTTTTTAAACATATGTTGTCATTTGATTGTTGTTATTATTATTGTTATAAAATGTCATTGCGGAGCTCTGGTAGGCTACCTGTTGTGCTGTTCGCGGCTTTACTACAGCTAACAACCAGATTTTGCTAAATCTGTGGCTTCAACGACAGTGTGTTGAACACACACCCACAACAAAAAGGGATTGTTCTTATGACAAACGGTACAGTTTCCATCGCCTGCCAACAGATGAGTACTACAAAAGAATGTAGCTGAAAAACCTAGCCTTGAAGAGAACACCCAAAACACTATCGTATGTGTACTCATTTCATTTTGTGGACAAAAAGCTGACGGAGGAAATCCGCATCCTACTTTGTGTTTGGGCTACGAAAGACCTCCACAGATTTAGTTGCAGTACTGCCAGTAAAGGTGGGATGCAAGTGTTCATATAGGATTTTTTGTGGGTTAGTAGTGTCCTGGTCCAGCAACACATGAGCACCCAGTCGTTTCCATTACACCTGACGATGAAACTAAAACCCAGGACCAGTGATGTGGGACTTTGAGGCTCTGACTAGGCTCTGTGTCTGCTTTAAGGTAGACAAAGTTGTGTCCCACCTCCTTTATTAAAACGCGACCAACTTTATTGCTGTGGAGGTAGCTAGCTACTGATTAGACTCTGAGCTTTTCAGGTTATTCATCGCTTCACCCGCCGTCCGTAGCAACAGAGTTCATAAAGTAGCTAAATTTGCTAGTTTACGTTATTTGAGGCCTTTTTTTCAGGTCGGCCTCCCATCCCCTGATAGTAGAAGGCAGAGGTATGATTGTCCAGATTCAGGTGTAACAGTCTGTGTTCCCACATGTTTTATTTCGCATCAGAATTAGCTTACCGCAATGACTGGTTATGAGCGTCACCATGACAATCGCCGCCTCCAGAAGTTCTTTCTCATGCTATTTAGCTAACTTGTTAACCGTAACCATGACGCGTTGCTAGGACAATGAAGGCTTATGAAGTTATTTAAAGACGTTAGCCCTACTCCGGCTCTAGTGTGTGGTAAATGTACACTACCTGGTTCTTGGATAATTGGCGAGTATCGCAATCGAATCATTACCGAACTGGCATAAGCACCAGCCCAGAACCAGCACCTTGGAATTTTTGGTTTAAAAGGGAGTCAGGTGGCTGAGCGGTTAGGGAATGCCAAATGACGTTGTGTCCTTGGGCAAGTCCCTGTACTTACTGTAAGTCGCTCTGGATAAGAGAGTGTCTGCTAAATGTAAATGTAAATGTAAAAGGGGTGTGTGTTTGTGTATGTTGGGATATGTTATGTACCTTATCTAAATATTTTAATTAATGTTGGAGTTGATAGTTTAAACCTACAGTTTTGCACTTTAATTTGTAAGCCTTTGTTTGTTTGTCAATGATAGTTTGTTGTTTTCAAAATAAAATGAACTGAAATGGTAAAAAAAAAAAAAAAAAAGGGGAGGAAAATTATTCGTTTTGATTAATCGAAAAATGAGTCTACAGATTAATCGATAGAAATAGTCGTTAGTGGCAGCCTTAGTCATGTTATTCTTCTATTAATGTGATTTAACACAATTCAATGTAAGACTTTTATTTAATGTTTCATAGTGTGGCTAACTTTATAAAGATACCCTTGTTTTTTCAGAAGACAAACATGCATAGCTGCCTAAATCTTTCTGACACATTTTGTTCTTCATATGAATAATATAGGTAAATAGCAGTGGCGACTGCTGATCTTTCAAAGAGGGGAAGCTCATTTTCAGTATACATTTATTTGGCTAGTTCACTGGCGAGTTCACCCCTACGACACTAGCCTAACCTACTGAATGAATTAATGAATGAACGAACGAACGATCTAACAAAACAATATTAATCTCGAAGAAGGAAATGTGGAAATTAGGTTAAACTGAAACAAGCAACGTGGTGTATAAATTTATGAAATCTATGATGAAAATTGGTTTGCAATTTCGCCAAGCAAATACCAAGAAATAGGTTGCTGCCGTTTGTCTTTCAACTACAGTTGCAAAATCGGCAATAGGACTGAGCTTGAATAGCTGCTATGACTTTTTATGAGAGGCGGTTAGAACTTAAACTGTACTGTACTGTAGCTAGTGGTATGTGCCAGTGGAGCTAGTGGTACGTGTCAGTGGCTTGTGGTACATGCCAGAGCCTCCTTTGGCACATGACAGTTCCTGTTCTGTTGATAGTGGCATGCAAGTGTCTTGTGGAAGTTGCATTGGGTGTCTTGCAGCATTTGTTTACTGTCGTGCCCCGCGGCCATTTTAGAATATGAGAACAGGCTAAAAACTTTTCATTTTGAAATACAAGTTAAACTGTTTGTGTTAACAGACTACAAACTATACTTTTGACGTCTCGCTACAAGGTTATCATACAAAGTATTCAATTTAGACATTACGTGTTGGTGTGACTAGTGTAAAGCAGACTGTTACACACGTATTGACTTAACTATTAAAAACCTATTTTACTCAGAGTAACTGAATGCACATGAGCCACCCCCGGAGACGTTATTATTGCAGTATGGTTATCAGCGCCTCCAAGCGACGGTGTGTATATCATTAATTTTACCTACATTTTGCAGTCAAGGGGTGCCATTTATTGACATTGTTCTTCATATGGAAATAATGAAGAATTATGTTTTTTTTCTTATTTTAAAGACAACATTAAATATGAATGTGTAATAACAAAGGGTTTGAGTATTTTCATTTTCCAATACACTGTTAAATTGCAGTTCCCTGTCAGTCAGCACAGCCAGGTTACATTAGTTCTTTGTTTACAAGCATTTCTCTCAATAAAATAAGAATCAACACATACCATTAATATTTTCAATAAAAATCTTTTTTTAACATTATAGCCCTAGGCTTTAACTTTTTAAACAAAACAGTTCCTAAGATAGATCTTTCTGAATCCTGTGTGTTTTGTTAAGTGGATACTGAAACAATTGTAGCCTAATTATATTTACATAAACGGATTTGTGTAATATACAGGGATGCAAACACATGTATGGTCAAAAAAGTAATTTCAGCCCCCACCCCGTGGCAAATATCCATATACTTACATTGCCACCAACCCCCTGACATCCCTGGCCCACCCCTATATGCACATAGTAAAATGACATTCTGAAGATCAAAATACACCAACACTAATTTGTAATATTCAATTTCATTTATTTTTTTTCGAGACAAACTTTTATTAAACTATCTAGCACTTCTTCTGGTTTTACTCCTTCTTCCTAATCTTCCTGGCCACCTCTAAGGGCACTAAATGTTGATGATACTAGCCAACTCCTTCAGCTGAGTAACAGCCTGGGAATGGCCCCTCACCACAGGATCAATGGAGGACAAGGCCTGTAGGTTCTTACTTTTGAGAGGCAGTTTGTTCTTGCCACAAGCTGTGTATGGTCACCTTCCCAATAAAATCCATGACAGTAGGAGATTTCTATAAGTTTTCTATAAGTATAAAATATTTCCCACAGCAGTGTATTTACTATTGTGTTAACATTTTAAATGTGTTAGAACACCTTCATCTCGAAGACGCGTTCGTTCAGAATCAGATACATTATAGTAGCAGGTCGACTGACTCGATTTCCTTCTCATACTTTCCGGTAGCGTCACAGTGCATTTCTCTGTTGAAGCCCAGCGTCCAGGGACTTGAATGGGGCTGCTTTGAACAGTTTGTTTTTGTGTTTCGAAACTATACGGTCATTGGATAAATGTTGCGATTATGTCCCTCCCACGGACGCTCAGCGTCACGCACGCCAGGTTTATGCTTGATGATTGGAGGGTCTGTCAAAAGACTGCATCTCCTTTTTAATGATAGCGATTTTGTACTATAAAAGTCGCCGAAGCTATTCGAGCTCAGTCCCATAACCGGATTTTGCAAGTGTAGTCAAAAGACAAACTGCTGCAACCTATTTCTTGTTATTTGTTTGCGCAAAATTGCTAGCCAATTTTCATCATGCATTTCATATCATTATACACCACATTCCTTGTTTCAGTTAACCTAATTCCCACATTTCCTTCGATTGTTTATCCTAATTCATCCCCACCGGCAGCACAAAAGCATACTTGTCAGCCCACTGAAATTAGCAAGTTTTGGAATCAACTTTTCGCTTTATGGGTTTGTCTCGCCATGATTTTCGCTAAAGAAGAAACAGGTACCGTTTGCAAATCAATGAGCCTGCGTTGTTGCGAATGACACACACAACCTGCGTGACCCACAGAGGTTGCGGCCAACGTTGAGTGAGTGATTCCTGATGGAGCTTTAGATTGGACACGGAAGATATAAAGCACATCTAGTAGGAAAAAAATATAGGCTGTAGCACAAAATCACACACCAATGAAAACTTGCTTGTATCGCGTCTGGTCCGGATCCGCCTATTGAGTCACCTCGCCATAGACAGTAAAAAATACGCGAGTAGGCTAGTTCACGCTTGCGCGCATACTGCTGATTTGCTTTTTTCCTATTTACTTGTTTGGTGGAGGCAATCCAGAATTACTGTTGGTGCAATTATAATCAGACCCCCCCCCCCCCCCCCCTAAAAAAAACTTCGGATCTGCACGATTCACACAAGTCACCCAAACTGACGTGGAAAAAGCGGGAGGCGCCGAAAAACGCGCTGTTTGCTTCCCTGAATATACAATTAAGACGTTTAAATTCAGTTACTCTGAGTAAAATACGTTTTTAAGTCAATACGTGTGTAACAGTCTGCCTTACATTACACACAATTAAAAAATTGACTACTTTGTATGGTAAGCTTGTAGCGAAACGTCAAAAGTATGGTTTCGAGACAGTTTAACTTATATTTCGAAAATAAAAGTTTATAGCCTGTTCTCTCTAAAATGTTATGCGACAGTCAACAAAAATGCTGCAAGACAACCAATGCAACTGTTACGAGACACTTGCGTACCACTATCAACAGAACAGTAACTGTCATGTACCAGTGGAGGCGCTGTCACGTACCTCTAGCTACTGTCATGTGCCAGTGGAGGCACTGACACGTACCACTCGCTCCACTGGCACTTACCACTCAGTGGCGGCCGGGACTTTGCAGAGACCCCCCCGCAAAGTCGGAGCTCGAGGCCCCTCCCCTAAATCCACTTAAAATGTATCTCCATCCTATCTTATACATTGCTGTTTACCTTTAACTATAGCCTATATTCACCAATGTGAGAGAGAAATAAAAAGTTTAAAAATAACAAAAGCACAACAACAGCCTATTTGTGTGGCGTCCTGCGGACACCCGTCGGATGTCGCGGCCGCTCATTGTAGCTATAAGCCATAAAATATCGAAAATCGTTTTCTGTCAAAATTTAGATTTTTGTTGTTTTCTATAGTTAACGTAGTTAAAGTTAATGTAGCCTATACTTAAACTGACATTTACATTCACAATGTGATTACGAACAAAAGGATTTCCTTTCCATATACCCCACAGAATTAGAATGAAACGGAGTGGAATCTTTGAATGCAATTTTCTCCTTTATCACTATTTGACACGGGTCAACTTTAAAATGATATAACTTCAGTTGTGATAAAGATATCTGAGTGATTTAAACATATTTGAGAGTTTGCAGTTTCCAAATATGTAGAATACCCAGAAAGACACAAATGTTCATGATGTGAAGGGTTTCCGCAGGCCGCCACACATTTGTCATTGTTCAAAACCAAAGACAGCGCTAGCCTTCTGATAGTTTAGCACCAAGGATAGCATTGCCGAAATAACACACAATCAATGGAGGAAAGGAAAACATTTATTCTTGCCAATAAGTAGGCTAAGCAAGTATGTTTATTGTTGGTTGCTGGTGATGACGTGCTACTGCTAGCCACCTGCATCTGCGGTAGTGTTTCGTCAGTGGAGATGTTGATAATATTTCTCTCTGGCTGGTCTAAATAAGTGTGTAATCTTCGGGTGTTTTGCTCGAGCTTGTTCACACAACAGTTTATTGCTGCGCTTTTAAGCACCGCTTGCATATTTTCTTTTACCCATGTCTCTACCGTCATCTAGCAGAACGTAATGATTAGCATTTTTGAAATGTGCGCGTTCAATTGGCGTAATGGCGCAAAAGGCACGTAAGATACGCAAAAGCCATTGTTGCCAGATTCAGGGATTTTGAGACTATGTAGCTCATGGAAGTGGATGAAGATCTGTTACGTTGCCTACACTAAGGAATTCCTTTACCTGGCAGTTGAAACTTGGGGCCCTCAATGAGCGCCTAAGTATTTATTTTATATATTTTTTTTTATAGCCCTAGTCTGTTTTTGGATATGCAGAGCGGGGCCCCTTAGAGCGTGGGGGGCCCCCCCGCCTCGCGGGGGCTGCGGGGGCTTCCCAGCCGCCACTGGTACCACTAGGTGCCAGTAGAGGCACTGTCACGTACCACTAGCTACTGTCATGTGCCAGCGGAAGCACTGACACGTACCACTCGCTCCACTGGCACGTACCACTAGCTACAGTACAGTACAGTTTCGGTTCTAACCGCTACTGCTTTTTATTGTACAAAATTACTGTCAATCAAAAGGAGATGCAGTCTTTCGACAGACCCTCCAATCATCATGCGGAAGCCCAGTGTCCAGGCCGGCCCACTCTTCCATTTACCCCCAGAGACGCTGAGCGTCCAGGGCGGGACATAATCGCAGCATTTATCCAATGACTGTATAGTTTCGAAGCACTGAAAAAAAACTGTTCAAAGCAGCCCCATGGAAGCTGAGCTTCAACAGGGAAATGCACTGTGGCACTACGGGAACTTATGAGAAGGATATCAGTCAGTCGACCTGATAATATATGTAGCTGATTCTGAACGAACTCGTCTTCGATATGGGCGTGTTCTAACACTTTTAAAATGTTAACACAGTAGTAAATATTTGACCATTAATTTTTTTATTTACATTTTTTTAAATGCTGAGCTTCCCTTGCAGTCTTAGGGTGCTTTCACACCTATTAATCCGTTTGCTTGGTCCGAATCAGTGGATGAGTTGCTACTCTGTTGCATTTTTAGGTCCTGTTAGTGTTCACACAGTCCTGTTTTAAGCCAACCAACGTTCGTAAAAATACAATGACGTTTGTAAAAATACAATGACGTTTGTAAAAAACTATGACGCGGTCACACAGGTTGTTAATCTATTGACAGAAAATGATTGAGGGAAAATCACTTCCTTGTCACGAAACAATGGAGCAACAGCAGCGTATTGAGATTGCAATTCTATCTTTAATTGTTACGACCACATTTTTTGGGGTGCTCGTTGGTCTTTTACTCAGGATTATATCCAGGTCATCAAACCATGGGAATAATTTTCATCGGACAAGCTACCACTTTTCCATATAATATCACACACACTTGTATGTATTGCTGCCTACGTTTTTTTACTTTCAAATTATATTGGTCCACTGTGCAATAATAACCCTTTATTTCAGTAGGCCTGTATCACTAAATGATTTAAATACCTCGCTATTCTTATGTGTCTCCACAAGTATCTCTGCAATATGATCATCAGCCCATATTTGCAGAAGAGCTTTCACTTAATCAGTTTCCCACGTTTTAGGGGTGGAACGGTACTCTGAAGTCACGGTTCGGTTCGTGCCGCGGTTCAGACATCACGGTTCGGTACAAGTTCGGTACAATGGGGGGAAAAGCTAAACAAAAATGCAGAAGCAGTGCTCCAGACTAACTACTGTACATGCAAGTCTTAGCTAAATGTATGATGCGCTTGTCGATCAGTCCTCCTACACCACGACAGGCTACTAGCTGAGCAACAGCGCAAACACAGGCAGGGATACAGTGGCAGCAACGCCGGCCCTGGTCCCTTACATATACAACAAAACACGGACGTTGATGGAGCGCGAGTTGTCAGCTGCACCCTCCGTTTCACTAACGACTGATGGTTGGACTTCTCGTGCTACTGAAAGCTACCTCACGGTGACTGCTCATTTTATTGACTGAGTGGGAAATGAAAGCGTCAGTTCTACAGACACGGCCCCTGTATGAGCAGCACACAAGCACTCACCTAGCTGAGAAGCTACAGAAAGTCGTGGCAGAGTAGAAACTAGAGGCCTGGAAATTTTGAATTTATTGGGTGTGTATAACATCAGCACACATTAGCAACAACTCATAGATACTACGCTCTGGATAAAAGCGTCTGCTAGACTAAATGCACGTTCTAGTAAGACAGCAATATCAGCGAGCCCTCAGCATTAGTACCGCAGCTAAAAGTCTAGGAAAGTTTAGGCTATTTTTCGCTATACTTACACTACGAACATTCATATTTAACACTAGCGTTGCATAGGCTACGTCTTTAGTGCTGCTGCTAGCTATCTCTGACTCACTCAGGCACAGCTCGGCTACACAGGTGGCGGCGCCAATCAGTTTCAGAGCAAAGGCGGGGCTACAGATTGTCCCTAAAGAACACGATGGTCTTACAGTAGTTCCGCATTACATTAATTAATTTGCACGCAAGTTTTATTAATTTTTATACCGTGTATTCTCCGTGCAATTTCACGAGCCGAACCGTGACGCCCGTACCGTACGGTTCGGTACGAATACATGTACCGTTCCACCCCTACCACGTTTTCCCTCAACTAATTTTGCTGCTAATGAGTGGCACGGCTGTCTCTGTCAAATGTCAACATCCTTTTTCAACCAACAATGCACTACATTTTTGTTTGCTTCCTGGAATAGGTCAATAATCTGTGAGATTACTTTCACACCTAAAGCGAACCGAACCATGGTTCACTTGGAACCGGACCGAGTCCCGTCTTTTTAAGGGGACCATGGTTGTTTGGTCCGTACATGATTTAGAATGCGTGTTCTCACCTATCCAAACGAACCGGACTTTCAGAGAAAACGGACCATGGTCCGATTGAAACGGATCAAACATGTCAGGTGTGAAAGCACCCTTAAATAAATCGCCACTGGTAAATAGGTATACAGTAGGCTACATAAGATGAATGAAAGGATAATATCCTATTTGAAGTCCTATAATATTTTGGAACCAGTCCTATTGGATTCTTACAAGATTTATATCCTATAGGGATATATTCAATTGGACTGGTTCCAAATTCTTTTCGTTTTTTGGGGGGGATTTTTCTATCGGAATCCTATAGAACAGACTGAACAACAGCTTCTTTCTCAAAGCTGTAGCTGCCATTCCCATCACCCATTTTAACAATTCACTTTTTATCCTTGATTTTCTGCTGGACTTTCCATATATATAGCTCTACCATGTGTATGTCGCTTTGGAAAGAGAACCAGCTAAATGGATATGTATTTGTATTTAACCGTTGGCCAGATATGACGAAAGTAATTACGTTCTTTTGTCCACCCCGTAGCTAGTCTATGGAAGCCACTCAATTGCGTTTACACTTCTTTAGTTGCTCCACTGTCGGCTGTTTCGATTATATACACACACGATTGAGCAATTTAGCTGGCTCTAATAACACGTACAAGTCAGCCATTCTTACATATTGAGAGCTTGGGCAATTGCGTCTGTAAGACTCATCATTCTGGCGCCAACATAGTACCTAGCTATCAAAAGCTAACCCTCATTACCATTTCCAGCTGACTGAATGTCTGTCTCTATAGGCTTATCTGTCACCAACAACACATATCGAGTAGCTACACTAGTGAGGATTAAAGAAAACTGCTAGCCTATGTGGCCTATCTAGCTAGCTACGAACAAATCGTCTAACCCCTGCTTAAACTAATATGGATCTGGAAAACTACCTTTTATATGGTTTGAAAAAACAAGTGATTTCTGAAATGTAATAAAGGCAACTTATGATACACCCTATTTAGATAATAATATTATTAAGACTCAAATTAGATGTAAAATACCTTTTTAAAGCGAGTATTTTGGTCTGGTTCCAACAAGCACGCTATCCTGAAGACACTAGAAGTACCTCCGTGAAGTTTGCTATCCTCCTCCCACTACTAAAATGTGATTGGCCTTTGGGTATTAATGTTTTGACTACCTAACCTGTCATTGGTTTGGCTCATTACGTCAGTGTAACTAGTGGCGGGATTTTTAGGGGGCGGACAAAATATTTCCCGGGAAGTTTTAGACAAGTTATGCTGGGGACACACTTAACGATTTTTTTTATCTTAAAAGATCTTCCAACTGTGAGAGACCACACACATGAAGACAAAACATCCTAGATTTAGCCGTTTTGCTCCTACAGTGTGTGGTGTGCCATGATTTGACAAAGACAGCACACACACACAAACAGATTTCCAACTAGTGTCCCGACCAAGCCCCCACCCCTCGCCCCTCGGCTTGAAGCAACGGCTCCGGTGGATGTAGGTGGTATTGCATGTACGGTTAGGTTTCCGACTCTTCCGGTCGTTTTTATTCTATTAACTCCATTCAACATTTACAAAACTATCTCCCCCAATAATTTTTGTTTGATTCTCCAACCTGGCTCATACTATTAGCTTTTTTATAGAATAATTTTTCCCGATTTTTGCTAAGTTTGAAACAAATCCGAAATGGGTAAACTAGCAACCCATTTATTTGCTTAGTCAATGAAAGTTGCCTGCAAATGTGCTGGCGGATACTAACAGGGCACGAGCACAAAAGTTCACATTGGCCGATAGCCGATTTACATGAGCTCTGGGAGCTAGGGAAAAAAAGAGCCACTGTTTAAAGCTAGACAGGAAGACACGGAAGTGGAAAGATGGCAGCAGTCTCGCGATCTCGCTTGCCTCACTGCGCCACTGAGCACTAAGACAAAAGTAGCTTACTCTAGTTATATTAACTCTATGGTCCCGACTGTTAACACAAGAAGACGCAAAATCTCTCGAGATTTAAGAATAAGCATGGCGGACGATATGCAGAAAGAAATTGCGATGATAGTCATTGGCTGTGTCTACTACCGCGCACTTTACGAAGTACACTGCAAAACAGTGCACTTACATATTCAGTGCACTCCGTCGCTGATAAGTGCTGTCTGAAATGGAACACTTACGTTAAAGGGGCAATTGACTGCAAAACCGATTTTACCTTGTCATAGTTGAATAACGACAGTTCGGTGGGTAAACTGAACATACCGTGAATATCAAAGTCCATTGACACCTCTTTCCTATTCAAATCTCAAAAAGAACAAATTTGGCTGTAAAACGCTAGCTTTTCAACAAAGCTACCAGTCCTACGTAGGACCGGTGATCGCCCTCTTATTGGCTCTGGTCCGTATCTTTGTCACGCCCCAGAATTTACATCCAGACCAGCCCGAGGTAGCGTCTATCTCCGATACTAGTTTAGCTGCGCGCTGCTCTGTGTAGGCTACTTATAAGGAATTACAAAGAAGAACGTTTTGAATTATAACAAGGATATTGAAAATGGACCACGGTCGTAAATGCTGTGTTCCAGGCTGTACAGGGAAGGCTAACACTCAGTCTTCCCAAGGAGCCAAACATTCAACAGGCATGGCTGCTGTTGTCTATGAGAAGATCCCGGCGAAGTTCGACACTCAATCATTCATTTGCTCTGAACATTTCACCCAAGACAGTTTTGACAACCTTGGACAATTTCAAGCAGGATTTGCTAGGAAGCTGAACTTGGAAAGAGGTGCTGTTCCGACCGTATGCTCATTGCAACCGCAAGCTATAAGGACAGTATGATGTTGTGCTAACAGTTATTAGCAATGCTAATGTTTCCTGTATATAGCATACCAGGTAGAATGCTTAATACGTTTCTACACACATCAAATGACTCTAGCTAGACTAGCTGTATTCGGCATTAGAAGGGAAGCTTCCGAAAAATAGCCAGAAAACGAACAGCAGTCTGGCTTATTGCTAATGCCTGTCTAGATAATCTATTTGAAAGAACTGGAGAAAGGCAGGTTCTAGATACAGGATACGTTAGCATTGCTAGTAACTGTTACTAGTAACACCTAGACTGTAGGCATGTAAACAAGTTTAGCTTGCTAACCCAAGAGCATAGGTAGAATGTGTGATAATTTAGCCTAGTTTATTGGCAATGGGGCTAACGTTGATTCATGTTCCTGACTGTGTTTCATTCAAATAAATAACCTGTGTAATGAAAATCTACAATTCACCATGCATGTTTGTCCAGATCTTTGTCATGTTATTTTACAGCAAGATATCTACAGCTAGCCTAGCTAGCTAACTGAAGCCGAGTAGAATCATGATATGGTTTGGTTGCTAAGCTGTAGCCTAACGTTCTACCCACCTAAGTCAATCCAGTTTGCTTCAACAACGGTGGAAACAAGTAATGTTATCATTTCAAATGATATATAGTCTATCTGTTGAAAACAGTGTTGTGTAGACACAATAGATTTATTCTGCTGTTGGCCGTGTTGCGTTTTTGCTCCCAGCTTCACTCGTTGATAACCAACCAATCAGCGCGCAGCTTATCTAAATATTAATGAGCATACCATAAAAGGAGAAAAGCTAGTGTTTTTTTCCCGGGAACATTTCAGAGGATCTGTCAGAGGGCATAGAACAGCACCCGGGCCATTTTCAACCCAACCAATGTTACATACCCTATTCGGAGACCTTAAGGAACAGTGTGAAATACCCCAAAAACCCAGTCAATTGCCCATTTAAACACTTGGCGGAAGTCACAGACGCAAATCTGCTTGCGAAACCTGCCAAAATGAACGCGCTTCTCCACCCCAGGTGGAAAAAGCTACCGAACGGTCTCGTCCAGAGAATGTATAATAAAGAGAGAACTCCCACTCTCGGGAAACTTCCGGGTTCTGAACTGGTTGCATTTCCACTCAAGTTCCATATGAGGGCGCTAACGGTCGAGTGCAGAATGAATGGAGGTCTATGGAGCTATACCCCTCAAAATCCACTTTTCTCAGGATAAAACTTTTTGTCTAGTAATTTGAATTCTGAAATCGAAAGGAGAGGCAAAAAAAATACACACCACTGGGTGTTTTTTTAAGTCGCCTTTCTGTTCTAAAAAGCCTTTGAAAATGGCATTGACGTCATACACATCGTACAACCAGAGCTACTGCTTGACGGCAAGCTCTGGTTACTTCCACTTTTCTCTCGAGGCATCGACAACACAGCTGACAGGTTAGGCTCTCCCTGTCAATACACATGCTAGAAAGAGTTTTGGCTTGCTAATGTTGCTAATGTTGCTAATGCTCTGACATTCTGGTTCTGCTTCGGATGCCATCAAGCGGGATCTCTGGTCGTAGTCAGTCCTTCACTAACCAATCACCATTCATTAGCAGAATGCTAGCGTGTTATGGACAACAGCGACTAACCCTGTAAGAAATCAAAAGGACATAAGTACTCGTTCATTCAACTTTTGACCTGTAATCCATGTTGAACATGCAAAAACTATAATCAAATCTGAGATTTATCAATGACAATCAGGCGAAAGAGACAAATTTAGCCGTTTAGCTCCATAGACTCCCATTCATTTTGCACTCGACCGCGATCACTCCCAGTGGAACTCTGGTGGAACTGCAACAAAATTCGGTACAATGGGGCTTAATAGGGAGTGGGCAGGCTCTCCTTAAACAGGCTCTGGCTCGTCCTCTTCCGCTACTTAGCCAAGATGGCGCCTGTTTAGGGCGAGTAGTGTCCATCGTTGTGCACTATTTTTTTGGACCGTTTGCAGTGCGCAATCCAGGTACTTTCAGTGCACTGAATCCTAATGGTTTTGTGAGTGAAGCGCCCTAAGCACTGAAAGTCAGTGCTCGAAGTGCACAAATGTGCGGTAGTAGACACAGCTTTTGAAATGATTTTCACAGAAAATTCATGGAAAAAAAGAAAAGGGTTTGATGTTGCCACAAATCAATTCCATTTAACTTTGTGCTGCGCCTTGACTCCGTTTGTTATGCTTCAGTGTTCGCTCAGCTTGCTTTCTGATTGGATATTGTTTAGTTTCACGTGATTTACTCGGCGTTTGTCCTCAGGGTTCCCCCCCACACATCAGGATTTCGGATCGCAAATATTCAACATGTTGAATATTTAGGATTCGCGATCGGGGCGCCTCCGATGTCCTTCCGAGCAGATTCGGTCACTCTTGACACACCTCACACCAAGGGAACATCTGATAAAATAATCTGTAGAATCATCAAGATAATCGGGACGTTACCTTGGATTGTCGGAAGGGGCGAAATCGGCCCGATTATCCTGTAGTGTGTCCCCAGCATTAGTTAAGAGAAATACATTAGGTGTGTTCGACTTCATGCAGCGCCGACGTAGCCTGCATATGTGACATGATAATATGGAACGCCAACTGTGCCAAAACGTCTGAATTGTCGTTCGTGTACAGACGTCTGTACACGACGGCCGATTTTAACATTTGTACACGTTTAAAATTGGGTGCTACCACGTAATTTGTTTCTGAGGGGAAAACAGATAACGATCATTGCAAGAGTGAAAACCTGTCCACACTCAACCAATCTTGATTGAATAAAGGTTAAGAAATAGACTAATATAAATTGGCAGTGCCATTATCAACACCTGTAGGCTATTTTGTAAGCTACTGACAAAATAATTACGTTTGTATAGTATATCATATTCACATTTCAAAAAAGGTATACATTTAAGTTTGCTAAAGTGCCCATTAGATGGCAGTGTGAGAGCACAAATAGTAAGGGCAGAGCCTCTGGTCAATGTGATGGGTATACCCAAGGATAAATTGTGTAACAGCAAGTCCTCGGGGGTTCCCTCCACACATCATGATTTCTGAGCGGCTCCGACGTTCTTCCGAGCAAGTTCGGTAACTCTTAAAGGAGACATGAAATGCTGTTTTTGGATGCTGTTATATAGGCCTTAGTGGTCCCCTAATACTGTCTCTGAAGGATCTTTCCCGATATTCAGCCTTGGTGCATAATTACAGCCACTACGAGCAGTCCCTCAATGAGCTTTCCTCAAAACGTTCCTGTGTCTGTAGCTTTAAATGCTAATGAGGAGAGGGGTGGCAACATGCGCTAATGTTTACAACGGATGTATCGCAATGGCTCGTAGCCCCCGTTGCTGTACGATGCCTCGAATTTAGCCATTGTCATCTGATCACCCTGGTTTGCAGAGGTGCACACTCATTTCAATGTGGAGAAAGGCGGATATCGCAAGCCATAACACCAACAGCAGAACGGTTATCCAAATAACAAAGAAGTGTACAACACTCGCGTTACAGCGTTTGTATTCACACACACAGTTGATGCCATCTACCTTTGCATTAGCAACAGTAACTCAGCTGGCTCGTATAGCCCCGTTGCTGTAAGATAATTCAAATTTGCCCATTCTCCTCAGATCACCCTGGTTTGCAGAGGTGCACACTCATAATAATTTCAATGAGGGGAAAGACGGATATCGCGCGCGCCATAACACCAACAGCATAACGGTTATCCAAATAACAAAGAAGTGTACAACACTGGCGTTACACGTTTGTATTCACACACACACTTGATGTCATTTATCTTTACATTAGCAACAGTAACTCAGCTGTTAGCTGCAAAGCTAATGTTACAGCCACATTCTAAGGATAGCAAGCTAGGTAACCATATACGGTTAGGCAACAAAATGATATAGCGTTAGTTAAGTTAGGCTACTTGTCCAAGGTTTGTAGCTTGACCAAGGAGATTTATTAATGATCCAGAATTCTGCTTTGTGTTGTGTTGGCTCAAGTTGAGGAAACTTTAGTGACTGAAATGTTTGGCGCAGACATACAAAACTTTGGAAGTTGTGTCGGCGCATTTCCAGCGAAAATACAATTAAGATACTGGTTGTGCAGAGACTCGGATGAAGGAACTTAAAAAAAGATTTGTGTTTGCATGTGTACATCCAAGCACTGAGCAACTGTTATGCTTCGTTTGTTTGCTCGCCATGATGTCTCTCCAGGAAAAACTAATATCGCACTCGCCCTTGCACGGTGGTAGCTCAGTTTCTCATGGGCGGGCCAGATGATCTGGGCGGCCAAAGCAGAGAGAGGGGAGGTAACCTTTCTCCTGTCTACGTCACTAGGAGGAGATTTTCAAACAGAGCAATTGAGCCTTCATTTTGTCAAAGGCGGAGAAGAACACGCAGGGCTTGGTTTACACTTATCGAAAATTCTAGCCACTGGGGGACCAAAGGCAGGCTAGGGGAACTCATATTAATGTTAAATAACCTCATAAAATGAAGTTTTCATGTCATGTCTCCTTTAACACACCTCACATCAAGGGAAAATCTAATAAAATAATCTGTAGATAATCGGGACATAGGATTGTCGGGACATTACCTAGGATTGTTGGAAAGGGGGAACCTGACCAAAATCAGCACGATTATCTTGTGTTGTGTACCCATGGCCGCGGGAACTAGGGGTGCTGAGGGTGCTGCAGCACCCCCTGACAGTACGAGAATTTAAAATGATATGACTTCACAAATTAACCACAGTGGCACAGCGGACTGGCCATCGGGTGCACTGGGAGAAAAATAACAATGGAAAACCAGGCTAAGAAACGTAAGGGTGGGGCTGAAAAATTAAGAGACAAAGAAATCAACTTCACTAGACAAGGTTTTACCAATGGAAAAACGGCTATGTTTTAGTGATGTGTCGTTCGTGAACGATTCGTTCATTTTGAACGAATCCTTATAAGGACTCGGGAGTAACGAGTCCTCTCAACGAGTGATTCGTTCATTTCCCGACTAGGTCTTTCTACGAGTCTTTGGATCATTTTTCACGTGACCTGCATAGGCTCTGTAGCTAGAGGAAACGAACGATTCGTTCCTTTCCCGACTCGGTCTTTCTACGAGTCTTTGGATCATTTTTCACGTGACCTGTATAGGCTGTAGCAAGAGGAAACGAACGATTCGTTCCTTTCCCGACTCGGTCTTTCTACAAGTCTTTGGATCATTTTTAACGTGACCTGCATAGGCTCTGTAGCTAGAGGAAACGAATGATTAGTTCCTTCCCCGACTCGGTCTTTCTACGAGTCTTTGGATCCTTTTTTCACGTGACCCGCATTGTATTTTTTAGTAGAGGAAACAGTTTCCTTATTCCCTTTCGCGTGGCCGCTGTTTTAGTAAGACGTGAATGAATGATATTCGCTCAAGTCATCATACTGACTGGTTTTGTTATTTTCACTTTACATTTACACTTACAGTTTAGTGCAGTGTAATTGTTTGACGTGATAATTAATTGCTAGTGTGATAATACATGACCAAATCATACAAACTCATGATACATTATTTTAATGCAGGAATTTATTTTGAAATAGTATTTGCTGGTGCACATGTCATGCACTAACCTACAGTGGACGTATAGGGGCTATACGTCCTTTGCAGTGGACGTATAGCCCCCAACCCCCCCCCCCCCCCCGCCCCCCCCCCTGAAATGAACAAATGACTCGAAAAAAGATTCGTTCATTTTACTGAACGAGATTCAAAGAACCGAATCAGTAAAAAGAACCGAACTTCCCATCACCACTATGTTTATTTTACATAAAGCTCAACTATTTTGCGCTCAAATAAAGCCCCAGTTCTATCCTTAGTGCACGCTCGCACTTAGGATATAACTCCCAAACTTGCATCACATCGAACACAGAATATGCTTGCATTAGCAGGGCAGCTGTGGTGACATATACGGGGGCCGGTTCTGGTGGGCCGGTCTGGATCAAAGTCCAAGGCCTATTTTTACTACCAGTCCGTCCCTGCCGCCCTACAACATTAAGCCCCCCCCCCCAGCACCCCCAGATAAAATATGTTCCCGCGGCTATGTGTGTAGTCCTAGTCCAAAAGTAAGAGAAAAATGACAAGGCTTAATCCATGCCTGTAAAACAGGGCCATATCGGCTGTAAGAACAAATACATTATGTAACAAATGTAAACAGATTTAATCTCCATGCCGCTATGTTGCATTGCCTGAGCAGTACCTTTGGCTAGATATGTGGTGCATTCCTTTGCCATTTGGTAGGCTATTGAATGTTTGAATCCGCTCTGACCATACATGGGGCATAGCGCACACATTTCTTTTTTCACTCACACTTTGGTGGTTGTAAAGTTTCAGCATAATACTTTTTCCTACCAAAACTAATCTTTAATAAATGTGTGTATGACCATTCATCAACTATTTACAATCTCCTTGCATGCTCCGCGCTTGGAGTCATTATAGGCTATGGTTGCGTTCATCTCTGTTCCCCAGTCGAGGTGCATCATTTTCGTAAAATGAATGACACTGAATAGTTTATCATGAAAAGCTTGTCTTGTTGACTAGAAAAACAAATTGTAGGCCTCTGTGTAGGCTACAGTCACATATATTTATGCATAAAGTTGAACACTTTGTTTATGAAATGTCTAAAGTTGTCCAATTTAATTTCGATTATGTAGGCCTTGCTTAATATTCTAACCCAAAGGGGTTAGTATATTATGCAGTGCACATAATGCACTGTACATTTGAACATCAGTTCTCTGCTTTTTTCTAAACTGTCGGAGGCAGAAGACACCACACAACATAAGGCTACACCAGAATATAGGCTATAGGCATGACTAGGAATTAATTAGCCTATGCACTACAGAGGCTTAATTATTATTATTATAACAAGTATATTACATATTTCCGGTACAGCCAGAGCTCGCCTTTCCCTACCCAGAAGATGGACTGGCCTGGTTCCCAAAGGAAAACGCGTGCGCGCTGGTGCTATACTTACCGTCTTATGACAACTTTAAGAAACGTGGAGCTTGGAAAAGGTTAGAATAGGTTCTGCGGATCAGTTTGGAGAGGGCTAAATGTAGTCGTATATTAATTTTATTTTACGTGAACACATGAATGTATTTTGTTCTGTGTCAATTTATGGATTTCAAAGGCGTGATACTCATCTTAAAATTTCTTATCTAATCTGCTAATTTGTTGGGAGGGCTGAATATTGTTTGTCCTTCATGTATCCTATTTTCATAGTTACATAATGCAATAACATTAAATACACACAATTGTATTTGGTCTGCTCATCTTTATTACATTGACATGATTGAGACTGCTTACTCATTCCAAGGCCTATTAACAATGTGATTACAACAGTTAAAGGATGTGTGTGTGCACTGTATTTAAGACAGGACATTGAGGACCTGTTTAAGAACATCAGTTTTCAAACCACCCAAAGGATTTGAGTTGCCTGAGGTGTTCCAACTGTTTTTCACTTGGTTGAAATTGGTTTAGGGGAACTACAACTCTTGGTAGCCAGTCAAAGGCAAGTGCAACCGCCCCTTGGTCGGCCGCCCCCTGGAACTGGCTGCTCGTCTGCTCCAAATATACCTTGGATACCAGTGTGATGTTGCAACTGTTGTGTCAGACAACCTTGCACAAAAATATGATATGGTGACATGTATCTGGCAGTCCTCAGTAGGTGGTGATTCCATTGATTGCAAAACAATCCAAGGTCACATTTTATACAAGGCAGGAAAACGAAGTAAGGAGCCCAAAGATGCCTTTTATGGTAGGCAATAATGATTCCTTCATTTTCTATATACATATATAAACAAGGAGTGGTAGACATCTGTTTCAAGTCTTATTGTCAGGTACACTGAACACCACAAACTCAGACTGGGCACCGACATTTTTGGAACAAGAAAATGCAAAGCAACCTGGCATAACATAATAAGTACTTAGATTACATCTATGATAAGCTAAAAGAAAAATGATAATAAATTATTAACCTCCTAAATATACAAAATAGTATACAATATGTAAGAGCCAATTTGAAGAGTTTTGTTGTATAAATTAATAGTTAGAATATTGTTTATCTAAATCTGTAAAGTCATGGTTTCATGTATGGAGAAATATTGTTTTATTTTGTGACTGTAGAGTGCATTGATTGGATAAATGAGTGGAATGCATTGCAGTGGAGAAGGGTGGTCATGTGACCAATTTATACTTGTTCAGTTGAGATGGTCAGGTTACGGAGCAACACAGTTTTCTGACCGACAATGACAACGACACCATGAAGATTATTAATATACCGATTTTCTGCTAGACCAAAATAATTCATGTTTGCTTGTATATAAAGTTTTTGTCAGTAAAGGTTTAAACTGAAGATTTGTTTTTTTAATATTGAATTTTGAGTCCCGTCATACTTATTGCTAGAAACCTGCTCCATAAGTGGCATAATGAACAAGGACGGAGTGCCACTTACATAAAGTCAGAAAACTTGCTTCACTGGAAGAGAACAGGAAACCCAGATTTGGAGCAAGAATAAGATAGCTCGAGGAGTTAAAGTGGAAATCAGAAAACAAGTTGGAAAAGGTGAGCTAAAGCTGAAGCTATCCTGCGCTAGCTAACATCGGCTACTGCCACGGGGAGTGCTGAGTAATCAACGTGTTTGGTTAACATACCGTAGGTCGGATTCATCTAATGCTTGATAATCATTGCTAATGAAGAAAACATCGAGACATTAACATTTGCTGTCGGAAGACTATTTTGGAGACATTTGTTTGTGAATTTGCATTGATTAATGAAGATGGCAGAACTTTCTGGAAGTGAATCGACAATCCATGATGTTAGACAGAAGAGGGCGCCAAAGCTTACTGAAAAGGCTACGCAAGAGAAACTGCGTAGGCTAATTGGAAACAGGAAAACGAAATTCGGCCAGACCACTGGTAAAATTACACAAATTGATGATCTTAAGGGAAATGAGGATGCTCTTTATACTGTAGTAAATCTTTTGCAAAATGATTTGTGCAACTTGCATAAAGAACTCGTAGAGCTCTGAAGATAAAGAATGGTTTGACAATAAATTGACATCAGTTAAAGAATATATGGAAACCTCATTGACTTGGGTCTGGGGAGAGATTAAAACAAAGGAAAGGGCTTCAAGAGCAGTGTCAGATGTTCCGCCAGAACCAGAGGAGGTACAAGCTGATGATAGTGTGTCTCAAGTTAATTTGACAGACTGCAGACCTAAAAGTAAACATGGATCAGTAGTTTCCAATGGATCAAGAGGATCCTCACGGAGCTCATTGTCTACAGTACGCATCAAAGAGGAGGCAGAACGTGCAGCACTAATAGCACGAGCATTAGCTTTGGAACAAAAACAAGTTATTGATCTAGAGGAAGCTAAGCTCAAGGCTAAAAGAGAGAAGTTGGAAGTTGATGCAGCACTTTCCGACTCTACTGCAAAACTAAAGGTGTTAGAGTCTTATGAAGAAGATGGCATGAACAGTTACATTTCTAAACGGTCATGTAGAGTGAAGTTGGAGGATGAAAAAGAAGATTGCCTGCAGTCACCGCCAGGGAATGCTTTTCAGAGTTACAGACCTGTGACACACCAGCCAACAATGAACATGCAGAAACCTGCAAACCAAAAGGACAGTGATGATAGAGAACTCCATCAGGTGTTACAAAAACAAAGTGTCATCACCGAAATGCTCGTTAAACAGCATAACTTATCGAGTTTGCCACGCAAAGAGGTACCAGTGTTTAAAGGTGATCCTCTCACTTACAAAACATTCATCAGAGCATTTGAACATGTTGTGGAGAGCAGAGCTGACACCTACCAAGATACATTCTACTATCTGGAGCAATACACCAGTGGCGAACCACAGGAGTTAATCAGAAGCTGTGCGCATATGTCTCCTGAAAGGGGCTACGAGGAAGCAAGGAAGCAACTACAGAAACATTATGGCAACGAGCTTAAAATCGCTAATGCCTACATAGAGAAGGCTTTGAATTGGCAGGTCATCAGGATGGAAGATGGCAAAGCTCTCAATGCTTATGCGTTGTTCCTGACTGGCTGCAAGAACACAATGGGTGATTTAGAGTTCATGGAGGAGATGGACAATCCAACTAATATGAGGACTGTTCTGTCTAAGCTTCCCTATAAATTGCGCGAGAAATGGAGAATGACAGCTTTTGACATTCAAGAGAAGGGGAGAGGACGTGCAAGATTCTCAGAACTGGTTAACTTTGTTGACCGCCAGGCGAAAATTGCCATGGAACCCCTGTTTGGAAACTTGTCTGGATCTCATGGAATGAAGGAAGAAGGGGATAGAAAATATCAGAAGTTCAAGAAAGGTGTCCACAAGGGAAGCAGCAGCTTTGCTACAGGAGTTGTAGCTCCACAAGAAGAAAGGGAACAACAGGTGACAATTGAAAGGGCTACTATTGCTTCACAGAAACCCTGTGTTTATTGTCACAACAACCACACTCTAGCAGAGTGTAGGAAGTTAAAAGATTCACCATTCAAGGAAAGATTGGATTTCTTAAAATCCAAAGGATTATGCTTTGGATGTCTGTCCCCAGGACACCTCAGCAAAGACTGCAAAAAGAGAGCAAAGTGTCAAACATGTTCACAAAGACATCCAGACTTGTTGCACATTGTCAAGAAAGATGACAGTGTGTCTGCTGACAAGCAGGAAGAGGATGGCTCCGAGAGCAAGGAAATCTCCAATGCATGCGTCTCTCTGAGTAAAGAAGCATGTGCCTACACTGGGGCCGGAGAAAAATGTGCATTAGCTGTTTTGCCTGTTAAGGTGAAGTCAAAGATGAGTGATAGATTTGTGGAAACATATGCGTTTATGGATCCTGGCAGCACAGCAAGCTTCTGCACAGAAGATCTCGGAAGAAAGCTGAATCTCAGAGGTAGACGAACACAGATTCTGCTTAACACCATGGGCTGTAGCAAAGCAGATGATGGTAAGACTTTGAAGACGCTTGTCTTGACAGACTTAGAGATGTGTGGTGTGGAAGAGGATACTTACATAGACCTGCCCAAGGTATTCACCCACGGCTTCATTCCAGTTCATAAGGATAACATTCCCAAGCAGGAAGACATTGCAAAGTGGTCTTACCTGAAAGATGTGTCACTACCTCATATCGACGCTGAAGTGGGTCTGCTCATTGGCACCAATGTCCCAAAGGCTGATGGTCCCTATGCAGTTCGAACGGCCCTAGTTTGGGTAGTAAATGGACCGATAAGAGGTTTACAGATGAAGAGTGACACCAATGAGAGCCACACAGTCAATCGTCTTTCAGTTGTAGAAATTGAAGAGATGTTACGACAGCAGTATAATGCAGACTTCCCAGAGCGTGACTGTGAAGAGAAAGAAGAGTTGTCACAAGAGGACCACAAGTTCATGACTCTGGTGGAGAGTTCAGCTAAACTGGAAGATGGGCATTACTGCATAAGTTTGCCACTGAAAGATGAGACAAGGAAAATGCCAAACAATCGTTGCATAGCAGACAGCGTGCAATCAGCCTGAAAAGGAAATTGAAAGGACATGAGAGCTTCCATGAGGACTATAAGGCATTCATGAAGGACGTCATTGAGAATGGCTATGCAGTCAAGGTCCCCAAGGAACACCTGTTGCGTGATGATGGCAAGGTGTGGTACATTCCTCACCATGGAGTGTACCACCCCAAGAAGAACAAGATTCGCGTAGTCTTTGACTGAACAGCATCATACAGAGGAGTCTCTCTGAATGAACAGTTATTGCAGGGTCCGAATCATACTAACAAGCTTATTGGTGTTCTGATCAGGTTCCGACAGGAGTCGGTGGCGTTGATGGCGGATGTTAAGGCTATGTTTTACCAAGTAAAGGTTCCCGAGAAAGATGCAGATCTCCTTCGTTTCTTGTGGTGGCCAGATGGCAATCTGAGTGAAGAATGACAGTTCATCTTTTTGGTGCTACATCTTCACCGAGTTGTGCATCCTATGCCTTGAGGAAAACAGCCGAGGACAACAGGGGAACAGCTAGCCAAATAGCAGTTGACACAGTTCTCCACAATTTTTATGTTGACGATTGCCTAAAGTCAGTTCCTACTGAGGATCAGGCAGTTGAACTTGTGGGAGATTTGAAAGCATTGTGTGCCAAGGGAGGCTTTCAACTGACTAAGTGGATCAGCTCTAGTAAGACTGTCCTATTGACAATATCTGAAGACGATCGAGCCACTGAGATCAAAGACTTAGGCCTAAGCCACAATATTCTTCCCATGGAGCGTGCCCTGGGTGTCCAGTGGTGCACAAACTGAGATAGTTTCAAATTCCATATGAAGATACCTGAAAAGCCTATGACTAGGCGTGGGATCCTGTCTGTTGTAAGTGCGATATATGATCCACTTGGATTCCTGGCACCAGCCGTTCTGCCTGCAAAGCTGATCTTGAGGGCGCTCTGTGAAGAAAAGTGTTGCTAGGATTAGGAAATCATGGAACCACATGCACATAGATGGCAAGAATGGTTGTCAGAGTTGAAAATCCTGGAAGGATTCACAGTAAGCAGGTGTGTAAAGCCATTGACATTTGGATGTTTGCAGTCAACACAACTACACCATTTCGCTGACGCCTCAGAGATTGGTTATGGGACTGCCACTTACCTGCTGTTGGAAAACAAAGAAGGTGACAGATGTTGCACTCTTGATGGGAAAGGCAAGGGTAGCACCTTTGAAAAGTGTGACAATCCCACGGCTAGAGTTGACAGCCGCAGTGATGGCTGTGAGAGTGGATCAGATGCTGCGACGTGAGCTGCAGGTGCCACTCCGAGACTCTATCTTTTGGACTGACAGCACCACAGTTCTGAGATACATAGGAAACCAACACAGTCGCTTCAAGACTTTCGTTGCAAACAGGGTCACAATGATCAGAGAACATTCCCAACCCTCACAATGGCGTTATGTGAAGTCAGCGGAAAATCCGGCGGACCAAGCTTCAAGGGGAATGAGAGTGAGGGACTTTGTAGAAGGCAAGACTTGGTTGCAAGGTCCAGGCTTCCTCTTACAATCGCAGGAAGATTGGCCGGAATTGCCTTACAAGATGGACGTATCCGTAGATGACCTTGAGGTCAAGTCCTGTGCAGTAGGAGTGGAAGAGGATGCTCCTCAACAACAGGCCTTGTCGCTGAACAAGCTCATATCACACTTCTCAGATTGGACACGTGTCAAAAGAGCAGTTGCTTGGTTTCTAAAACTGAGAAGAACACTGTTAGAGTTGAAAGAAGAGAGAAAGGCTTACATGGATAAACTCAAATAGTCAGAAATCTGCCCAAACCAGCGGGATATGTTGGCTACAGCGCACATGAGATAGTTCAGGTGGAAGCTTAAACCAGCTTTGCTTGACATAGAAGACTTGGAAGAGGCTGAAAAGGAACTCATACGGGTTTGCCAAATTCAGACTTACTCAGAGGAGATCATGGCTCTTCAAAGGAACGGATATGTGAGGAAGAACAGTCCAATCTACAAATTGGATCCATTGCTGAAGGATGGAATCGTAAGAGTAGGTGGTCGACTCTCCAGGTTGTCATTTCCAGAGGAGACAAAGCATCCTGCAATTCTTTCCAAAGGGTCACCAGTGGCTGCTCTTATCCTGCAACAAATCCATAAAGAAATTGTACATTGTGGGCGCAACTATATGTTATCCAAGCTGCGCACAAAGTATTGGATACCTCAAGCAAGCTCATTGATCAGAGGCATAATTTCAAGATGCACAGTCTGCAGACAGTCGGCTGAACAGTAGGACTGGAGAGCAAAAGATGGCTGATCTGCCATTGGATCGCATCATCCCAGATCAGCCTCCTTTCACATATGTAGGAGTGGACTTTTTTGGGCCTTTCGAGGTCAAGAGAGGGCGCTGCCATGTGAAAAGGTACGGAGTACTCTTTACTTGCCTCACAACAAGAGCTGTCCACATTGAGATTGCCCACAGTCTGGACACCGACTCCTGTGTAAATGCGCTCCGCCGCTTTGCATGCAGACGAGGTCAGGTCAAGATCATGCGCTCAGACATTGGGACTAATTTTGTTGCTGCTGAGAGAGAGATACGCGAGGCACTTCAAGATCTGACCCAGAAAAGGATTGCAGATGCAATGATGGAGAAAGGTGTTAAATGGATCTTCAATGCTCCTGCAGCTTCTCATCACGGAGGTGTATGGGAAAGACAGATCCGTACAGTCCGAAAGATCTTGAGGTCAATCGTCCAACAGCAGTCTCTGGATGACGAAGGACTGTTAACAGTCATGTGTGAGGTGGAGTCCATCATTAACAACAGGCCTCTCACACTGGCATCAGACAATCCCAACGATCTGGACGTCTTGACACCCAATCATCTGTTGCTTTTGAAGGCACAACCAAGCATCCCTCCTGGAATTTTCTCCAAGGATGACCAATATGCTCGAAGAGGATGGCGGCAGGTTCAGTATATTGCAGATCTGTTTTGGACCAGGTGGCTCAGAGAGTACCTACCATCACTTCAGAATCGACAGAAATGGTCAAAACCAAGAAGGAATCTTCAAGAAGGAGATGTTGTCTTGATTGCAGATGATTCTGCCCCACGGAATTCCTGTGTAATGGGACGGATCAGTCAAACTTCAAACGGCAAAGGTGTGGTAAGGAGAGCTATTGTGCAGACGAAGACCAACAAGCTGGATAGACCAGTCAGCCATGATTGACGTGAACGATAGGCTACGTAGGTCAAGGTCCTTTTTTAGACCTTTACTTCGTTGATTAAAAAAACAGACACCCTCTAAACACATGTAAATTAACTTTTTTGACATTGTTTTAAATAAATAGCCTACTATTAATCAATACATTACCCAGTAGCCTAACTTTTTAACATGGTTGTGTCGGGAAAATGGAGGATATAAATGCCTATGGGGACATGGAGCCTATGGATTTAGGTTTGTTTTGCAATTGTAGACTACAGTTAACAGCTACATAGCTATGATATTTATACTCTGATAATTTAGATTGAGATAGGCCTATGCCTGATGCCTAAACATTTGAAATCACACACTAGACTAGCCATAGGCTACATTTAACGCGGCGTGCAGCGGCAGTTTAAGGCACGGGCGGGGGCAGCATTTTTTCATGTCACATGGGGGGCGCACGAGAAAAAAAAAAAATCGGTTTTCAATAGGGGTTATGCGCAACATTCTTCCGGGTTCTACAAAACAGATGTAACTACTTTCGGCCGGCCGCTATTGAGGTAAACACAGCGTAGTAAAGGCCGCCTACTATAGCCGGTGTTTAAAGGAGCTACCCTTAATTACAATTTCCCATGTACACAGGATTGCCAAACGGACTTCCAGAGCCTCGAGTACCCTGTTAGACAAAGTATTTACGTTTTACGCCACCTCATTTATTCATAATTATGAAGGTATTATGTAGCTTTTGCTAATTGCACCGGATATAGCGATTGTGTTAGCTAACATGACAGTAAGCTAGTTAGTTTAGACTTGTATGCTATCAGTAGTTAAGCCTTTTTTTGTTGCTCGCAGACAATTAAAACAGTCAAACGAAGACTGCATTTTAGCAATGGGGTTATAATACCAACAGTATAAATACTACGATGTCCTGTGTGTTTATGCTGGTCAGTTAGGTAATCCACCTGACTGTAGGTCTAACGTGTCGACTGTAGGTCTAATGTAGACTGCTTTTCTGACAAGTGTTTCAGATTTCTAAAACATTGTTAGAATAATAATAAAAGTACTGAATGAATGTTGTATCTTCTTGTCCACCAGTTTCAAACAAAGACAGGTTGACAGGTAATGTCAGTGTCAGAGCAGCTTGTCACAGGTCCATGCAGAATTATAAAAACAGCTTGAGAGTAGGCAAATCTTTAGGGATGGGTTTACTAGACCAATTCTTAATTCAGCGGTATCTGAATAGTAGCGAAATTCAGATAGTGCTACGTGATTCAGAACCTGTCATCATGATCTCCAGTCAGTGTTCGTGCAAAGCTGACACAGTAGTGTGTAATCACACTGCTGCAATGCTCATTTCAGAGCTCAATATCCAGGTTGTCCCTCTTGTTCATGCCTGCACAGAAACTGAACAACAATGGCACAAGCCCAGAACTGCAGTAAGGGTTGAGAAAATTGTACTGTAGCCCAGTGGTTTTCAAACTTTTTGTGCCCAAGGCACACCAAAAGGCATGTCAAAATCTCAAGGCACACCTGTATTCATATCTGTGCAAAGCGCCTCTATAACATGTGTTATCACTCTGTAAACGTTTATTTTTATTTACTGATGTTATGGGGAAAGGTGCCATCGCTGAGGGTCCAATTAGAATAAAGAAAAAAAGGGAGACTTGGATATCCAGTAGAATCATAACTCTTTGTATTAAATACTTGTAAAAACATTGAATTCATTGAGGTGTTGGTGGGTGTATGTGGTAAAGCACAAACAGAAAATGTACAAAATGCAGGTGTCATGCATAACTCAGAAATTAATACATAACTCTGTAGTACCATTTGAATGATACATTATACAGGGAACTAGCCCTTGTGAGGCCAACAATGACGGTGTTTCACTGGGCATACAACGTGACTTCCATGTATGACTGAAGTGACCTATATACAAGGGTACCACACTATAAAAACCTTTAAAGACAACCAAGTACAAGAAAGTGCAAAAGTGCCCGGACCAAGCTGCCACTCCATCCGAATGTGCCGTAAAGCAAACCAAAAACATTTGTAACGTGCGGAGTAGAGTCATGTGACCAACGTGATTTCCATATATGGTCATTTAAATAGACACGCATTATGGGCAACTGGGCAACTTAACTTATTATGGCCTCTTTTTTTTTACAACTAATGCCAAATACAATTAGTCAAAAAACTATATTACTACTTATTAAATATTTACTGACAAACTAATTCTATAATTAATTTGAAAGTTTGTAAACTTACAACTAATGTATATTTGAATCAGCATTTAAACATTTTATATTGTACATTTGCTATTTAACATTTGCTATTTTGCCTGCTAACAAGCTAGTGAGAAACATGTGCCTGTCGTTGCTTGCAGATTTTTTTAATTCTTGGTGGTACTGAAGAGAGGGCCACTCGCAAGTCCTGTTCAACGGAGAGGCGTGACCTCCTGTTGCTCTTCATGTAAACTAGAGTAGAGAATGCCAACTCACACAGGTAAGTAGTGGGAAAAAGAAGAAGTTGTTCAATCGCGTGGCGGGAGATAGTTGGGTACTCTGATGCAGAAGCCAACCAAAACTGATCCAGTGGGAGCTCACTAAATTTGAGTTTCATTGTGCGGTCCATCCGGAGCTCTGCACATTCCTCTCTTTCCCTCAAAATGAGCTTTTGTGTTGAGGATTCCTGATTGAATGGGGCTCGAATCCAGTCAAAGTCCTCGATGTCGGCCACACGTGGAAAGTAGCGCTCAAACCTCTCTTTTAATGTCTGAAGGTGTTCAGCAAATAAAGCGCGCTCCCTAGCAGCCTGTGGCGCGGCTGATGCCAGTGGGAACATCTCCATGGAACCCTGTTTCAAAGCCTCCTGCCACAGGATAAGCTTGCCCATAAACCCCCGAATCTTGTCTGTGGACGATAGAATGTTCTCATTCCTGCCCTGAAGCTTGGTGTTTAACTCGTTGAGGTGCCCAAAAATATCTGCAAGGTAAGCCAGCTTGGCGCCCCACCTCTGATCCGCGAGCTTGTCCTTATGAGGGACAGGGTGTTCCTTCGAAAACTCCAAAACCTCTTCTCGCAGCTCATAAAGACGGGACAGGACTTTTCCCCGTGACAGCCAACGTACCTCTGTGTGGAGGAGTAGGCTTTGGTGGTCAGCTCCCATCTCAGCGCACAGTTGGGAGAATAGCCGAGACTTTAATGGCCTTGATTTGATGTAATTCACCACCTGCACAGATTGATCCAGCACCTCAGCCAACTCTGGGGGCATGGTTTTGGCAACTAATGCCTCGCGATGTAAAATACAGTGGTTTGTCACAATATTTGGGTTTTGTTCTTTCACCTTGGCAATAAAACCTCTCACTCTCCCCGTCATGCATGCCGCACCATCTGTACAAAGACTGACGCACATTTCCCAGGTCAGACCTTTCTCTTTTAAATAGTCATTAGTTACCCTGAATACCTCTTCCCCTGTTGTGTGGCTTTCCATTTCTTTACAGAATAAAAAAGTCTCTTTGATTGAATCACCATCAACATATCTGACGTTTGCCAGGAGTTGGGCAGCCCCACTTATGTCAGTTGACTCGTCCACCTGTAGAGAAAATGTGCCGCTGACCTGCAGTTTCTCCGTCAACTGTTGTTCTATGTCATCTGACATGTCATCGATCCTTCTTTTAACTGTATTATCTGACGAAGGCACTTTTGATAAGGCATTTGCGGCATCTGGACCCAGCATGACACCTGCAATTTTTTTTAAAGCGGGGAGGATGAGCGTCTCCGCTATTGTGTGTGGTTTTTTCTGCTTTGCAATAAGCTCCGCTAGCATATAACTTGCCTCCATAGCCTTATCAGACACTTTTACACAATCCAACAAATGGTCTTGCTGCCTCTGGTTCAGATCCTTCGCTCTTTTAAAGAAGGCCAAGTTTCTCTCAACGTGAAAGGGATGTTTGGTTTCCAAGTGCCTCTTCAATTTACTTGGCACCATGTTAGCATTAGCCAACTTCTCCTGACAGATTACGCACTCGGGATGGGGGCAGTTGACATCCCCGGTCCAGGTGAAGCCATAAGACAGGTAGCTTTCATGATACTGTCTGCTGACAGTCTTTCTTTTCTTCTCTTTAGGTGGTTCTTCTACGCTGACTATCTGTGGTTTGCTCCTCACAATAAAGCGATCCATTTTATTTCTTATAATGACTTTTAGCAAAACTAGCTAACCGCAATCCGTTATTGTTGTTTGACAGGACATTCTGAGGTAACATTCTTAGAGCGTCTGTGTGTTGCGGCTCTCGCTCTTGGCGCGAGAACGGTTCGAACGCGCCACCAAGTCTATTAACTTGGACGCTGTGTGTGCCACCACCAAGGCTGATATTTTGTTACAAATCTTACTGGCGCTAAGCCATCAATTTTGATATTTTTGGGCAACATTTGTATGGCTGTCACAAAATCCCACGGCACACCTGGCCTTGCCTCACGGCACACCAGTGTGCCGCGGCACACCGTTTGGGAACCATTGCTGTAGCCTATATGTATGTAAGAGTTAGGCTATGTATGCAGCAATAAAAATAGTAAATTGTTAAAAGAAACTATTGTGATCTAAGGTTAGACACATTTTGAGGTGCAGCGTAATATAGTGGAGACTTTTCCGAGCGGTCTTTCAGTGTGACAGTATTTATTTACAGGTCAATTTTGTCGGTACAGTAGCGTAATCTTATACCTACACGTTTAACCTTTAACGTTTTTGTTTTGTTTTGTTGTTTTGTTGGCCTAGTGGCTAGTAAACGTAATTCCTTCTAGGAACGGTAGGTCCTAGCTATAGAAACCAGAATAATTATATGGATATGACACTAAATTAAAATGAGCTTCTTAAATTAATTTGCTGAATTCATATATTTCAATGATAACTTAGCACTATTTGTGTAGCTTTGTAGCCTACTGTAACGTTGTAGTTAATGTGTAGGGCTAGCGTCAGTGCTACCTCCTGGGAAACGGTCTAACGTTAGGCTATTATAACGTTATATGAACTCATCACTTTATTCCTGTCACACTTAGCCTAATGTAGAGAGTATTACAACGTATAAAATCCTTGAACTACCCTGTCAATATAAGTTTTTTTGATCACCTAGCGCTGTACATGTGTACAAAAGTGAGAAGCGGAAACGATTCCATCTGTTTCCGGTTCGAACGCTGAGCGCTCCGCAAAACTCCTATTATCTATCATTTCATTATGGCTGTGTCTACTACCGCACACTTTATGAAGTACACTGCAATACAGTGCCCTGCAAAACAGTGCACTTACATATTCAGTGCACTCTGTCGCTGATAAGTGCTGTCTCAAATGGAACACTTACGTTAAACACTTGGTGGAAGTGACGGACGCAAATCTGCTCGCCACACCCGCAAAACCTGCCAAAATTAACGCGCTTCTCCACTGAAGTGGGAAAAGCTGCCGAAAGGGCTCCTCCTTATCCGCTACGTAGCCCGTTTAGGGCGAGTAGTGTCAATCGTGTCCATCGTTGTACACAGTTTTTTTGGACCGTTTGCAGTGCGCCATCCTGGTACTTTCAGTGCACTGAATTATTCTGGTTTTGTGAGTGAAGCTAGCCTGACGTTGTCATACTCATAATTCTAGTCAGAATATGAGTCTGAGAACTCTCCGTTGGGCTTTGACTACAAGGCGTGTTTCAAACGAGCCTGGAAAACAAATGCCTCTTCGCTCAATTGGATAGATCTACAACCAATCAGAGCAACAGAGTTTAAACAGAAATTAAACTTTTACCGATTCCCTTAGGAAGGACAGCAAAAACATATTTTCCATCGACAAATGCCTTGATTGCATCTCTCTGTTCCTCTTTCAAAATTAATGCGCTGTCGATGTCTTCTAAAACAGACTCGATGGCAGAATCATAACATCCCAGATCTCCAGCGGTAGCCATGTTTGTTCAAAACGAATTCAACTTAAGCGCTCTTTTGTGTCGTGGGTGATTACGTTACTGTTGATCATATGTCCATCCTCGTATAAAGCCCGCCCTGGCAATTTCATTGGTTCGCCCAGATTCTGGTTTTCTGTAGTTGGTCCCCAATACGAGACCCTCCAGACCCAACTTCCCGACCAAATTTTTTTTGGGGCGGGGAGAAGTTAGGCTGGCAGCCAGGCTAGAGTGAAGCGCCCTAAGCATTGAAAGTCAGTGCTCGAAGTGCACAAGTGCGCGGTAGTAGACACAGCCTTTGTGGGGAATTGGCATATTGGCGCCCCCTTCAGGCAGCTGCAGGCACCCCTGCTTGCTGAGGCCGTGCAGCATTTTCCGTCGTTTGTGCCGCCAGGTAGTAGCGGTCCTCGTTCTGTGTACTGAAGGGGGGGGGGGGGTTGCGTGCAAGTGATAAACTCGCCCGGGGCACCCAATGTGCTAGGACCGGCACTGGAGGCGTGTATCAAATCATTGTTCATGATCGTTTAATGCATTAGGCTAAATGTTGTAGCCTATGAAGGCTATTTAAGTTGATTTTCTATAAATGTTGAACATAATGAACTAATGAGAATAAGAAAATTAGAATATACCTACGTGGTAAATCATCGTTTTCCCGTGGGTCAGTGTTACAGGAACATCTGGTTAAGCACCAAGTCACGCTAAGCCTGACAGTCTGCCCCGGACCAGACTAGTTTTGCAGCCTAAGTTGCCGTAGTAACCGAGTTCAAACTACGTTGAGCTAGCTTTGTCAACACACCCATGTGGGGCCCATGTGGGTTGTATATGGGCTAGTGAGTGGGCCCCATATGGGGCCCACTCACAGTCAGTTTTGTCATGGGGTTCCATAGGGGCCCCATGTGGGCAAGCCCATATGGGCTGAAGGTGGGCTTCGGGTGGGCCCTAGCTAAATCCCACATGGGCAACCCAGGTTACTCCCATCTAGGACCCACTAGCTGGGCCCCATGTGGGCTGATTATGGGTCCTGATAGTACGTACCCTATGGTGATTTATTTAAGTTACATTAACAAAGAGACCAGTAATACAATTAATTACATTTTTATTTGTGTTAGAATGCAAAAGAAAATCAGTAGCACAAACATAAATTCGGTACCACACAAAGAATGATCGAAAACTTGCATAAACCTTAACCTTATTTCACACATTAGATTTTTTTTTCATGTCTTTCAATTATAATTTTATCTATAAATGTTTAAATATTCCACATCATTTCTATTAGAGTTCAACAATTCCCTACAGTTCATAGTTAAGACTATTTCTTACTTTTCCACATCTTCATACTCCTTTAGCTGATTCATCTACATTCAAGCCATCAATGTAGTTCAGCTCCAAGGCAAATACTATTTTTACAGTTTTAAGTTTTTTATCGATGTCTTTCAACTTATTCATCATTTGATCAAGAAATGTTATTCAAACCTCTATATATTCAATTTTTTTTTTTTTTTTTACAGAATGATGACCTTGAAAAACTTTATAAACCTTTAGACTTTAAAAAAAAAGAAAATCTTCATACTCAGCTATCCAGGTTACCTTTGAGCCTGTCATCTTTCTTGATGATGTCATATTACACACTGCACCTTTAATAGGCTATGTTTAAAAGTGCACTGTGTAATATGACATCATCAAGAAAGTTCTACAACGTTCTAGAATGCAACACTCCCTGGGTAACCCCAACCCTTTCGAATAATAACAGAAGCTACAGTGGCCTTTAAGGACAAGAACAATTCTAAATTTTAAACAATGCACCTGATGACATTCCAACTATGACACTTTCAAGATGGCGGCACTAGGCCTTGGTCCAAAATATGCAGAAATATGGACATATATAAGCGAAAAAAAAAAATTCAAAACATTTTTTTCAGCTATTATGCACTAAATTAAACCTACTTATGGATATTATAATTATTTTCTACAAGATCTGCTAGGAAATAAAACAGCGCTGTCAAAGAGACAGCATCTGCTCATTAGCAACCTGTCGCACTAGTGTGAGTGGACTTGTATTCATCATATTATGGCTCCTCAAATGTCTGAAGTCTTTGTTGAGGGGTGGCCTGTCGGACCTGTCGATTACCTCCCCGGTCCCTAGAACCAATGAACCATTTGGAAATGGCCTTCTCTGCATCTTTATGGGTAATATTGCTGGTCATCTGGTTTTTCTTCATGCCTCCTGCAAGAAATAAATATAACGGTCATTTACTTACTGTATGTGCCAACACAACTCTCCACCAGGACTGTAAAGGCAACTATGTTAAGAAAAGCGCTGTATAAATTGAGATTATACACACTCTTTAACACACCAGTTAGGCATCTCGGAGACATGAGCAAACATACTGCTCAGTAGGGATGTCACGAGAACCGATACTTACGGTACCTTCCGATGCTAAAATAACAAAACACCGACGATGCCCATTTTTTTGAAGCACCGTAAGTACCGTGAGCGCCGATGCCAGATGTTAGCATCGGTGCTGCGCCTTCAGGAGTGTTCCAGTCGACGTTTACATTAAGAAAAACAAGATAACAACTGCTGCTTTAGCGATCGCCCCGCTTCGACTTGTTGACAAGAAAGGCAAAAAAAGTAGTTTGCGTTTGAGGCAGATGACCGTGCTACCGCAGTCTTCAGACCAACCCAGAGGAAAAGAAAACTAGAAAAGAGCTCTCAAAAATGTCTCATGCATTTCTCGTAGACAACAATGAGGTATGTGTGAAAAACCAAAGCGAGATTATGGCTTATTTCTCCTGTTTCTCATGTTTTTGTCCTGAGAAAAAGCCTCACAAAATCTCAAATTAGTCTCCTTTTGGGTTTCCAAATAGATCTCATCAAGCTCTGCAATAAGTCTCAGATGTTCTTAAGTTGTGTGCCTCTTTTTGATCTCAGACAGAGATATCAGAGAGCTCTCTTTATAAACTCAATCTAGTCTAATTCATGCATCTCATGCTGAACTCAGACAGAGCAAACAAAGAGCTCTCCACAAGAACTCTCTGAATTCTCATACAGATTGATTGTTTTCTTTAAAAATAAAAAATGAACTCAACTTGTCCATTGTAATGGCGTTTATATGCTTGTCCATGACGAAAAACGAATTCCCATGACATTTTAAACAGATGTTTTGAAATTTACATGGTGAAAATTTGGGTTACATAATGCAGACAAAAGCAAATTTAACAATATTGTTCACTGGATGTTTCAACATTTATTTGTGACAACAGATATGCCTATAATAATACAACTGCGAGATCACTAGGTTTGTTTCAGTATGGCATCACAATACAAATATGTCATGTTTGTCTATCAACTTAGACTTCTCATTTTCAATACAACATTTTAACTAGTTGCAAAGATCATGTGCTCTTCTGTTCAGAAGATGAACTCTTCTTTGCCTTCAAAACATGTTCAATCCCTTTCAAGTATGTTGGGGAAATGTGCTGCAAACACAATACCTGGCATTGAGGACAAATCAATAAACATCAACTTTCCCAAAATACGTTCAAATGCAACTACTGTCCTCTTTACAGGAACTTCTAGTAAGCTCGCAATGTGAAAACATGTCCCACCTGTCAGACAATCCTGTAGAAGATGTATGCCTGCTACTGAGAATTCATTCACAAATGCAAATGTTATCTCATTTTGACACATACGAGTTTCTTTGTAAGAACACAGTAATTCAATCTGGCCATATTTGATCTCCATACCATCCCTAAATAAGACTGTATAATTGTTCCTTTGTATAGCTTTGACATACTGCTTTGAAGTGTAAACAGTTTTCCCTATTTGAGCTCTGTTATATGCCTTCACAGCATTATTATGTCATCTCTGACCAATAAACTGTTCCACAAGAGAAACATCATCAGCTTCAAGACATACATTGAATGATGCCCCAATCATTGCCACAGTGCTGACACCATTACTTGCTTGATAACTACTGTCACTTGTCATTTTGGCCAAGAACTCGGAGGCTGCAGTGTTCAGTTTTGTGTTTTGTGTGAAGCTAGGGAGACATTGTATAATCTTTACAGCATTCACCATTTGGACAGGTATATTTTGGGTCCCATGTATAAGACGAAGTAAGTGTCCATTTTTGTCTTCAAAGTGAAAGCAGGAGTGTGTCCACAGAGGTCCAAGAGTTCTTACACTATCTGCTAGATGAACAAGCAAGTGCATATTGGCTGTCATGTATCGTTCACCATAAAGGCCACTTATCTGAGAACAGAAATTCCACAGCAGTTTTTCAGCATGATCTATTTGTGCTGGCGTTATTGACTCCATCAGAAGAATGAAGATAGCCTCACTAAGGAGCAGGAAGTGGTTATAGTATAGGCCTGCAAGAATGCCCCGGAATACAACTGGCCCAAAAAACAATAAAATGGACCGATACTCAGACGCTTTAAAGAACATTCTGTGAGAAGCCACAGAGCAAGGGAATCTAATCAAAAATGGTGGTTGAATTTCTTTCATCCGCTTGTCTACTTCAGCGATCGACCTGGCCATACTAAAACCACATCGGGAAAACTCTGTGGAAAACCACAAAAACATCAACAGACGCATGACTCCCAGTAGTACAGAGTGCATGTAGTCTATGCCGGTACCCAAGACCAAATCATAGTTTTTCAGTCTGCTGAGACAGGTAGGGCCTTTCACCCCGTGTGCGATGCTTTTGGAGTCATAGGCCAATTTAGCATTATCTACAAACCCCTTGTGGGTACGAGGGGGGCCCTTTGGATCTGCCTCCTGAAAAGGAAAGGCATGGACATGACCTCTCTCTCCTGTCTTTACTGTTTGACCAGGCTGTTCACACTTCAGACACCCAAACCGTCCATTGAACTGATCAAAATTGAGGACTAATGCTTTTGCTGGCAAATCACATGTTCCAGCAATGGTAAAAACTTTGCATATGAAAGGTTCTTGAGCTCCTGCAAACTAAACAGAAATTCCATCTTTTTCAATTTTGTTCAGAGTGTCGCACAGTGGTTCGAGGAATGTCAACATTGATGGCTTTGAGTCCCCAAACCAAAGACCTACAAATATCAGGTTTTCTCGTTTTGTGCGTTGAGCAAAGCTTAACTCATTTATGACACAATAAAAAGGCCAAACAGAAAACTTTGAGGACTTGAAAATGGGTATGCCATCTGTGTTCCAAGTTAAAGAAATGTTTCTCGGATCACTGAGAGGGCCATTGCGAGTTGTTAATTTCTGATAAACTTCTCCATCATATATTTCCTCGATACTGTCATGACACTTTCTGTCTATTAAACCTGAACTTCAGTTTTTCCTCAAAACCTTCCTTAGCAAACAATGACTTCACTTGCTCTTCAATAGGAACCTCAATGAAATAGGAAGTTGAGCCCTCAATCCACACATTTGCTTCACATGATTTACAGTGGGTGTCTGTACTCTCAACAGACATAAGGCATGCTCTACAATATTTGTGCAAAAGTAGAGAAGATGAAGATGAGTGACCAAAATATTGTTTGAATTTCTGTAAATTCCGAAGACATTCAGTCTGGATGTCGGAGGGGCAGTGCAGAGTGATTAGTGTGAGCAAGTCACTTAGCGCTTTTCCTGTTATTTTGTGTCTATTCGCAAATGTCATAGGGTTCGCCCCTTTGCAGACTTTCCATGCTAATTAAAGTTGTTAGTTAAATGCAGTTTTAGGTAAACTAACCCAAGTAAATGTGTTTTTCCCCACATGAAGCTAAAAATGCAGTTCTTACTGTAAAATCACTAATTGTCAAACGTTTTGATATCAAAAAACAGCATGAATTATTCTTAGTTGTTCCTTAAGTGCTTGGTGTCTTAATTTAGGACATTTAGGTATTTTTCAAGTATATTTGAGCATGTTTATCATTGATCCAGTGTTGTAAAATTGTTACATTTAGCACAGTGTCACAAAGGGTATTGAGTAACCCAGAACTGCATTTACATTTTCATGGTCTGTACTTTTATGTATGTCACAGAATGGATTGCCAAGGGAAAAAAAACATGCCTAAAAGAGCACGCATACCACCAAAGAAGATGAGACTGTATGAACCAGACCCCTGCGCACCCAAAGTTAACCAGGACGGTAACTGAATCATTGTCATTTTACTGCACATCCTTTTAATGTAATATTATTTCTTCAAATACATATTTCTTAATCTTAACATATTATGATCATAATATTATTTTTTGGATGATATTTTAATAATCTAACAATATATTTAATTTCTAGGATTAGGGTCACAGTGGACTGAATTCACCCTACCTGAAAGCCTAAATTAATAATAAATACAAGGAAAAAAGCTACTTGTTTGTAGCATAGTAAATCTTTTGAACCTTATAATTTATATTGAAATCATAATAGGCCTTGAACCAACCACTGTGCACCATCAATACATTCAAACACTAAAATAGCATTTAATGGTAACATGTTATTACCCTTTTCTAAAAAATAGGAAGTTGAGCCCTCAATCCACACATTTGCTTCACATGATTTACAGTGGGTGTCTGTACTCTCAACAGACATAAGGCATGCTCTACAATATTTGTGCAAAAGTAGAGAAGATGAAGATGAGTGACCAAAATATTGTTTGAATTTCTGTAAATTCCGAAGACATTCAGTCTGGATGTCGGAGGGGCAGTGCAGAGTGATTAGTGTGAGCAAGTCACTTAGCGCTTTTCCTGTTATTTTGTGTCTATTCGCAAATGTCATAATGAGTAGCAGACTCTCTGCAACAGAAATTGGTGCATCTCTGTAAAGTGGACCATCTCCAGTGTTTGTTGAGTTGAGTCCTATTCCCTCCTCTATGTTAAGCTCTATGCTGTCTTCGAATGATAGGTCATCATCAAATGTGAAGTTTGCATCTGAAGTCCCCCCCTCAAAAAAATCCTCGACAAATGATTCTGGGTGAAAAGACAGTTCACTCTCTGATTCTGAATTAAGGCCAGTGCGATGTGTGTCTGTTGTGTGTTCATTACACTGGGACAATAATGCATGATTGGAGTTACGATCGTCACAAGAATCCATGATTGACAGGTTTTCCTGATCAGCAAAATCCTCAGCTTCCAGAGTAGCAGAAGGTACTTCTTCAGTGCAGCAGTCATCTGGCCTCAGTGTTGATTCTAAAAGAACCACAAAACAGTTGTAATACATTTACAGATTTGTTGTCTTGTTGTAATCAGTCACGAACACAACATTTTTTGAAAAGCGACATTGGTTGTTGACATGGTTATTGGCTCAATACTTCTGTCAGTCTAAACACATTATTACCAGACATCCACGTGTCTGAGTAACCTGAGCTGATGCTGATGCTTTCAACTCTATGGAGTGAGATGTTTAAAAAAATTTGAACAGTTGTTACCTGTATTCTTAACTAATTTAATGTTCAGCTGAAAATAGAAAGAAATAATAGTTACCAAACTTCAACCATAATGCATATTAATGGGATGTGCAAAATATTAGTAAAACCTCTCAGTAACACTCAGTACAGTTCAACAGCACCACAAATTACAGCATACAAAATGTATTCAATAACACTATAATTCCCATGGAGGAGGCTTTGTTGAAGAGCTATTATACTGCTTTTTTATTTGTGTGTGCTTGCACACACAACTATTGGCAAGTAAAAAAATAGTCTTAGTAAACTTTCATTTCAAAACTAAATATTCTTAGATTTAAAACTGTTTAGCAATGCTGTCAGAAGCTGCTGAAATGGGGCTGGAAGAAGAACATAAAACTGTATACATAGACAGCTGACTATATAACAACAAAAACATCAGATTCTTCCTCACCTTTCTTCTGTATCTTTTGCAAGATCTTTGCTGGCTCTTGACCTTTTTTCTCCAGCGAGAGTCGTAACTCTGCGCCATTTTCAAATTTAGTGAGCGTTAACTGATTGCCTGAAAAAATATCAACAGACACAAACCTTCTCTGAGTACAAATAAACATTTGAAAACTGAATTTAAAAATCAATCATATGATCAAACTCAAAGTTCCTCTCTCTACTAATTTCCTTACATTTCCAACTGCAATTAATTGATGGGCCATACAAGTTTATAATATTGTGACATACATACAGGCTAAAAAGGGAAAACAGCATAAAGTGCCTCAGAAAGGTGTTGAGCCACCAAAGGGGCTACAGTGCTCCTTGACATTGATTCTCCAAGTCTCTGAACTCTACTGGAGGATGAAGACTATTCTTCCAAAAGATTCATTCATCTTTTTAATGGTGATGATGTAGGCGGAGAGCACAACTCAGGCCAAAATCTCCCAGTTGAAAGTGTTCAACTGGGTTGATAGCTCATGACTTTGAGCTTATCAAACTATTTGGGACCCCTCATGCCCTATGGATGGGGACATCCTGTAAGAGACCACTCCCATAAGGATCTACATTTTCATTGTAGGAAAAAGGCGGTCACTCAGAGAAACTTTGTATTTATTTGCAGTAACCTCTTCCTCTAAGAGAAAGATCCCCAAATGCCAGCAGCATATGGAGCGGGATGGCTCATCTTACCATCTGACTATTTTCAACATATTTGTAGGTCTGTCATTCTATCACTCTCTATACAGATCTTTTGGTTTTCATCTCTTTGCTTCAGATAATTGGAGAATCTATGCAAAGGCCCACTAAAGCTGTATTGGTGCCCAAAACCTTGCTAATGCTAGGGACACACCACAGGATAATCGGGCCGATTTTGTCCCTTCCGACAATCCTAGGTAACATATGTCCCGATTATCTTGATGGTTACGCAGATTTTATCAGATGTTCCCTTGGTGTGAGGTGTGTTAAGAGTGACCACACTCTGTAGGAGCAAAACGGCTAAATCTGGGATTTTTGTCCTCATGTTTGTGGTCTCTCACAGTTTGAAAATCTTATAAAATTAAGAAAATCTTATAAAATTAAAAAAATCTTATAGTGTGTCCTCAGCATAAGACACTAAATGTTTTTTCTTGAAATCTTTTTATCAGTCTGAATGTGTTACACATAGGTTTGTAATAAAGACTCACCCCAATACCATCAAACACATGCAACTTCTTTGGATGAGAAATATTCATGCTTGACTGGTGTCAGAATCTGCAAAGATGTTGACGCCAGTGATGACAGAAAAGACACACTTAATACACAGTTGGTTTTACAACTTTTTGCCCACGATAGGATATACATTTTATCTCCTGACTGAAGAGTAGTCTACAGTAACAGGACAATTATACATGTCCTTTTCCTAAAACATCACAGTTGTAAAATTTATTTATTAATTGGTACACTTCAACACTGTAAGAGTGCACTGTCACATAAAAACAAAAGCACAGAAAAGCAGCATTAACTGCTACGAGCATATAGCATTAACAATGTTGATAAACCTGTTATAAAGAGTATACAATTTAACGCCATTATTAGTTTTTTAATAACAGCTCCATTGGGGTATATAGTTAGCTGATGCTTCTCATCATTACTGATTCAAACATCCCAACAACAGAAATGTCTAATTATACAGACAAATAAAGGCTATCAATATATAGACAAACAAATAATGACAAGGAGGTCAGCAAACGCCGCACCAAAACACTGCAGCGTTTATTCGAAGAAATGCGGTATATGTGATGCTCTCAAAAAATGATCTATATTTGGTCAAAACAATATCAAGCTTTATCCACCTACCGCTTTTGTGGTTGACTTTGCGCCAAAAGATGTGAACTTTGAACCAACATTAGGACATTTCATTGGACAAGAGCACTGTCAATTACACCCTCTGCATCGTGATTCGTTAATATAACACGTGGTTTGATGGACGTAAGTGGAAAGGAGCGCAGAGGGCCCGGAGAACAGAGAGACATACCACATGGAGGAGAAAGACAGCAATCGCAAAAGGTAAAATAGGTCTTTGCTAAGTAACATTTTGTAACAATTAGAAGGAATTTATTTGGAAATTAGTAAGTTTCGGCTAAGGAAACCTTTTGAAGAAACTGGTCCATATACTAAGGTTACTTAACGTTAGCAAGTGAGTTCTAAATATTATCCACGCTTCCACAAGAGTGAGTTATTTTTCCAAAACGGAAGCTAGCTAGCTTTAGTTACTCAACCTAGCATAATACTCGTAGCAATGCTAATACCTGCTAGTGTTACTTGTTAGCCTCCTAATTGTACATTTTTTAAGCCATACTATAGAGTTTGTCATATAGTTTTTGTCTATCGGACTATAGTTGGTTGGAATGTTCAGAATCACACATGTGTGACGGTACTCTGTGGGGCCCGTTTTCGAACGATCACATGTGTGACGCTACTCCTTAAACCTAGGCCATGTGCTATGAACTTGAACATGTTAAGAAACAGCTAGTGCTAGCTAAACCTCGACTAGGCAGGTCAATTGTGTTCCAAAGTGCTTTTTGACAGGGAGAAAATGGCATTGGCCGGCTTTTCCCAGAATTGTTAACAAATCTGGGAAACCCGGCCATTGTCATGAGGTGGATATGGGTAAGTTACATGAGGTTCGCCCCTTTGCAGACTTTCCATGCTAATTAAAGTTGTTAGTTAAATGCAGTTTTAGGTAAACTAACCCAAGTAAATGTGTTTTTCCCCACATGAAGCTAAAAATGCAGTTCTTACTGTAAAATCACTAATTGTCAAACGTTTTGATATCAAAAAACAGCATGAATTATTCTTAGTTGTTCCTTAAGTGCTTGGTGTCTTAATTTAGGACATTTAGGTATTTTTCAAGTATATTTGAGCATGTTTATCATTGATCCAGTGTTGTAAAATTGTTACATTTAGCACAGTGTCACAAAGGGTATTGAGTAACCCAGAACTGCATTTACATTTTCATGGTCTGTACTTTTATGTATGTCACAGAATGGATTGCCAAGGGAAAAAAAACATGCCTAAAAGAGCACGCATACCACCAAAGAAGATGAGACTGTATGAACCAGACCCCTGCGCACCCAAAGTTAACCAGGACGGTAACTGAATCATTGTCATTTTACTGCACATCTTTTTAATGTAATATTATTTCTTCAAATACATATTTCTTAATCTTAACATATTATGATCATAATATTATTTTTTGGATGATATTTTAATAATCTAACAATATATTTAATTTCTAGGATTAGGGTCACAGTGGACTGAATTCACCCTACCTGAAAGCCTAAATTAATAATAAATACAAGGAAAAAAGCTACTTGTTTGTAGCATAGTAAATCTTTTGAACCTTATAATTTATATTGAAATCATAATAGGCCTTGAACCAACCACTGTGCACCATCAATACATTCAAACACTAAAATAGCATTTAATGGTAACATGTTATTACCCTTTTCTAAGTAGTTTATGAATTTAGGAACGGTAATATAGTTGGGATTTTAACCATGAGAATTCTGGATAATGTATGAGGTGCTTCAGGGCTCCTGTCAGAGAGCACGAGTCACCAGGTGGAGTAGTAAGATTGCATTACAGGCAGTCACAAGCTGTAAATTGGTAGTTAAAGTTTCTGAAATAAACCCCAAAAAGTTTCATTAATGTCATAGCTGTTATAACTACTATTATCTGTTAACAAACAGAAGGTTATTGGGTAACACTATACAATAAGGGTAAATTAATGAGTGTCCATTAATGCTTTAACTAATGCATTAATCATCATCACTTAATACATAACTCAGAAAGTACTTAATTATGCACTGATCATGAACACATCATTTGTTAATAGGGGGGGTCACATGATTTATTATTAATTAAATCCGGAATCATGTATCAATTCCTATTGATATTAACACCCTAACTGATAGGTGAGTTAATTACTTTAGTTAAACGTGCAAAATAATACTGTTAGTTAACTGTGTGAACTAAAACCCTGAGTTAACAGGGTAAACTAATGGTAATACCTTAAATCATGTTGGTGGCATCCATGGACAATTTACAATAAAATGTACAATTATCACACTGTACAAGTTAGATAAACATTAGTAAGTTAGTAAGATAGCAAAATACAGATAAACTAACAGCTTCACATCAAAGCGGTTATCATTCAGTACTCTATACAGACTGAAACAACTCAGGAATAGCTTTATCTGCTGCAACAAAAGCTAAATATAAAGAGGTACAAACTTACATCCTCTCTAACTTCTGTACAGGCAACCGCCGTAATAAAAATATATACGAGGCAATCTCTGGGATTTCTCACGGAACTTATGTAATTAGCGTATGTAATAACTTAGCCGTAACTAACACACACTATAACCTGCACAGTCTCCGTAGCGTGGGGAATTCACAACAATAGTAGTATGTTTGAATAAAGTTATGATGTATTTGTTTACTAAATAACTCAATTTTTCACTCCATCATTTTCAGCTGTTTTTGTATTTTTGACATTTGAAGATGGATGCACGTCAAAGATTTTTAATATCTGTGATGTACTAAACAAAAATGAAAAACCTATAACTGGCTTCAGAGATCTTAAGCCAGGGGATGTTGTACTAGCAAGATGGTCTGACAACAAATTCTACAATGCCACAGTGGACTACATTGGAACAGCTGACAAAACAGTGGATGCAAAGAAAGGCTCAAAGAAAGACATTAAAAGAGATGCAGCTGCTGAGAGATTCTATAACCTCCAATCCTCAAGCCATTCAATCCACCTCTGCACAGCCAAACGCAAATTCGGTAGAGTGCAGTGCCATTCACCCTCCACCTACCCAGTCATCTCCACCTCCTGGGCCACAGCAAAAGGCTCCAACTACCCAGTCATCTCCACCTCCTGGGCCACAGCACCAGCCTCCACCTACCCAGTCATCTCCACCTCCTGGGCCACAGCACCAGTCTACACCTAACTTTTCATCTCCACCTCCTGGGCCACAGCACCAGTCTACACCTAACTTTTCATCTCCACCTCCTGGGCCACAGCACCAGTCTACACCTAACTTTTCATCTCCACCTCCATGGCCACAGCACCAGTCTACACCTAACTTTTCATCTCCACCTCCATGGCCACAGCACCAGCCTCCACCTACCCAGTCATTTCCACCTCCTTGGCCACAGTACCAGCCTCTCACCCAGCCTCTTGACTTCTCGTGTCCATCGCCAATAACACTTGGCTACAGCTATCCTCAGGATCCACAGCCTCACGCTGTGCAGCACATGCCTCCAGACCAATTGCAACAGCGGCCTTTTTTGGTGGATTTGGATCAACAACCGAAATCAACAACCCCAAATAACCTGACAGCCAAAGAAAGCTTTCCTAGAATGATGTACAGTCCCACTGTTCAAACTGTGGAGAGTCAGGCTAGTACGTCTGAAAATCAGAGTTCATTAAGCTCAGAATCATTGGCAGACACCATTATTATTGAACGTGATCCACTACCAGAATATGGAGAACCATGTGTGCAAATTGACTCAAGAGAAGGCAGAGCTTGGAAGCCATGCAAAGCATGTCAGGCTGAGGTGGCAAAATTAATTGAGGCGAAGGGAAAACTGGAAGATGTTTTGTGTAGTATCAGTAAGTAAAATGTTGTGTTCTGTTGTATTTATGTCGCGTCAGGATTCCATTGTAAAGTAATAATTCATCTTCTGTGTTACAGGTGCTGGACAACTTGAGGCATTACAGGACTTTCTGCATAAAGTTGGAAAGATTCATCACCAGGCTGGTGTCGTGCCTACAACAAGACAATCAGGGAAACAAGAGCTGTACCAAGACTGTGGCCTCTTCCTGTCAAGTACTCGGTTCGCTGCAATCCATGCAGACGCAAGAAAGGACTGCCTGCGACTATTTCATCTGCTTTTTGATGAATTCTTCACTGCTGAGGAGTGCCAAAATGCAGTGGCATTTGGAAGACATGGAAAGGTGCCAGAAGGAAAAGCAGTCCTGGACAAGTCCAAAGTCGATGGGATTCTTAGTAAGTACATTGGTCATTTTGTAGATCTGCGTTTTGTGTGTGTTCACACAGTTGGACTTTTTCATGTTTTGTTTTACAACATCCACATGCACTAAGTTGCTGATGAATTTAATAATCGAATAGCTAGCAACACACATCACTTGCTTGGTTTCCTACACAAAGTTGCAATTGCAATTATTGTTGTGTGGACTGTTTATGTCAAGACCGTTGATGGAGGTTCTTTCTGTCACAGACATTCACTTGCATGTGTTTCAAAACACAAAAGCTACGGCGATGAAAAACGATCTGATCTCGCTAATCATGTGTTTGTAATTACGATGGTGTATTCTGTCTGTTATTTTGACTACTCTTGGAGTGGTATTTTCATAGCGAAGTTTTAACATTGGAGTGAACTAGTGTTGCACAGTAAACCTGTACTAAAAAGAGACACTTTTACTGTTATAGCTTCAGTGTTCCTGTGCATACATGGGAGAATCTGACAAAACGCCATCTCTGTAGCACTCCATCCAGTTCAGAACCCAGGGTCCTGAAATCTCGACTTTTACGATACTCAAACGATGCGATGTTAATATACCTCTCTGATCTAACGAGTCTGACTAGCTGTCGTGACCTCTCAGGTGGGATTTGGCTACGATGGAGAGCTGGAGAGATGGTTGTTCTGCTAGGTTCTCCTATCTCTGCAGAGGAACTGCAGCTCTTTTGCAGTGATCGTTAAGGAGCCTAATGACGAATCATGGTCAGAATCATGTTGTCCCATGCTAAACCACTTCACCAAGTTTCATTCAAATTGGGCTGGTAATTTTTGCGTAATCCTGTTCACACACACACAGACCAACATTCAAACACACACGGATGAGAAAATATTACCTTCTGCCCTGCAACAATTTTGCCTGGGTTTTTTAAACCAAAAAAAGTCCCACACAGCTGACTTACTCTTACTTTTTTGGTACTTAAGTTTCCGCAGTGTCAGGTTCTGTCGAGCCTGAGGCCATACAACAGGTCAAGGACAAGCATTGCAGTGCAGACTGCTTTGCTCTCGCGAGTCACGTGACCAAATCGCAGCCGTTGCCATGTTTTAACATATCCCAATATTATTGCAAATGTGATTAATTGTTAAGCCCTAAAAGGAGCGGTTCCCAGGTAACAATTAAGTAAGGATTTTCCACACCATGGTTACAGTACGCAAGGGGTATTTATCTTTAATTTGTGCTTCTTTTATTCTTGCAGGCTACATCATGCGCTGTGGAAGTCTGGAGGGATGGACACCGGTGGAAAAGGCCAGGGTCAAAAAAGCCTTAATAAATAAATGCTGTCAAGAGGGTCGAAAAGACATAGACAGTGGGAGACAGGGAGAGGAAGGGGGGAGAGCTAGAGACGGAGAAGGAGGTGGAAGGGGCGGGGGAGCGAGAGACAGGAAGGGGGAGGGGGGAGAGGAGAAATAGAAATGGGGGAGGGAAAGAGAGACAGATGGGGGCAGGTTGGAGTAAAGAGAGCAAGGGAGACGGAGAGAAGGGGAGGGGAGTGAGAGAGAATAACCCAGGGAGGGGCAGGGGAGTGAGAGAGACAGAGGAGAGAGGGAAAATGGGAGGGTAGAGAGAGAGGGAGATGGAGTGTGGGAGAGAATAAGCCAGGAATGGAGTGAGAGGGGGATGGTAAAGAGAGACAGGGAGACAGAGGGAGAGGAGGGAGGGAAGTGTGAGAGAGGAGGTAGTGGTGGTGAGAGGTAGGGGTGAAGAGAGATAGAAAAATAAGGAGGGTTAAGGTAGTGAGGGAGTGTGAAGAGGAGGGGGTAGAGAGGCAGCCAGACAGAGAGAGGGGGGAGATGCAGACAGGGAGAGGGGAGAGAGAGGCAGACAGACAGACAGGAAGAGGGGGGAGAGGGGCAGACAGGGAGAGGGGGGAGAGAAGCAAACAGGGAGAGGGGAGAGAGAGGCAGACAGGTAGAGGGGGGGAGAGGCAGGCAGACAGGTAGAGGGGGGAGAGAGGCAGACAGGGAGAGGCAGGCAAACAGGGAGAGGGGGGGAGAAAGGCAGGCAGACAGGGAGATGGGGGAGAGAGGCAGACAGGGAGATGGGGGAGAGAGGCAGACAGGGAGAGGGGAGAGAGAGGCAGACAGGGAGAGGGGAGAGAGAGGCAGACAGGGAAAGGGGAGAGAGAGGCAGACAGGGAAAGGGGAGAGAGAGGCAGGCAGAAGAGGGAGGAAGCGATTGGAATAAAGCAGAAGGGGGAGGGAGAAAGAAATGCGGGGAGTCAAAGTTTTCAAAGGTTGACAAAATATTTTTGTATTTATTTTTTATTTGAATGTTTAGTGTCCACTAAAAGTTGTATGTTTGTTAATATATATATATATATATATATATATATATATATATAAGGATCCCTACAGAGGTGGACCTCTGTCAAAGTGTTTATTTTTGTTTAAGATTCAATAAAGGGTCCATTTGTTAGAGGGGGGAGAGAGGCAGACAGGGAGAGGGGAGAGAGAGGCAGACAGGGAGCGGGGAGAGAGAGGCAGACAGGGAGAGGGGGGAGAAAGGCAGGCAGACAGGGAGAGGGGGGGGAGAGAGGGAGAGGGGGGGAGAGAGGCAGACAGGGAGAGGGGGGGAGAAAGGCAGGGAGATGGGGGAGAGAGGCAGACAGGGAGAGGGGAGAGAGAGGCAGACAGGGAGGGGAGAGAGAGGCAGACAGGGAGAGGGGAGAGAGAGGCAGGCAGAAGAGGGAGGAAGCGACTGGAATAAAGCAGAAGGGGGAGGGAGAAAGAAATGCGGGGAGTCAAAGTTTTCAAAGGTTGACAAAATATTTTTGTATTTTCTTATTTTTTATTTGAATGTTTAGTGTCCACTAAAAGTTGTATGTTTGTTAATATATATATATATATATATATATATAAGGATCCCTACAGAGGTGGACCTCTGTCAAAGTGTTTATTTTTGTTTAAGATTAAATAAAGGGTCCATTTGTTTAAGCATTTGTGGAAAGTTTCTGAGCAAGTTATCTCCATCAAGTCTCAACTCTGACTCCTGCTAATGTTGCTCTGTCTCACCTATTGCTCCTAGTGAATTTTAGGAGCAACATATGAGAAATGGATGTATGACTCATATATTGCTCAATATTAGCTCTGGTACTGCTCATTTTCTTTCCTAATGAGAACAAAATGAGCCATTATTGAGACTGAGCATGTTATCTCCATCAAGTCTCAACTATGACTCCTGCTAATGTTGCTCTGTCTCACCTATTGCTCCTAGTGAATTTTAGGAGCAACACTTGAGAAATGTTTCAGACAAAATTGAAATTAAAACGAGGCTGAACTGAGAGTCACAGTGTTGTCTCATGAGCTGTAGAATAGCAACCTTTGAGCAATAACATTTTCCTCTGGGAAGGGGGAATACTTCCACTTTAGCTAAGCACCTGAAAGATCGTCATCTGGATTTGTTTAAAGAATTCAAGGTAAGTTCTGATTCAGTTCCAGAAGAGGCGCAGCACCGATGCTAACATCTGGCATCATACAAAATAAATCAATGTTCGTTGAAGTCGCGGCGAAATTCTGAATACATCCAAAGAATGCTCTTTTTCTGTTTGTTTAATCTGTCATACTAAAATACACGTTACATGATGTTTGAGATGGTGGGCACGTGTGTTACAATGGCTTATGTACATAGTTTAGGTTAGCTGTAGTTTTAACGTTAGCCCATAGCTTAGAAGGTAAACTCATGTCATGTTCATCTTGTTAGCTGAATGGCTTAATTGCACGTTATTATGTTGTGCTATGCTCTATTGCACATGTTTTGTATGTCTTTGTAGGACATTTTGCTATTTTTCAAATATTTTAAAGAAGTTCATGGTTCAAGTAGCCTACATGGAATCTTAGACAATCCTCTCTTTTTTTTTACCATGGTATCGAAATTGGCATCGAGAATCGTGTTATTTTAATGGTATTGGCACCGACTACTGAATTTTTGGTATCGTGAAACCCCTACTGCTCAGCCAGGACAACAAACATTACATAATGTTAAGGTATTATAAACAACTTTCCAGTATCTGTACAACACTTAAAACATTATCCACATGCACACCTACCATATATCACTTCAAACAACTTCAAGGCCTTAAACTCCCTCTTCCCGTTTCGGCCCAAAAGGTTGTAATTCCTAGACAGGCCGTGGTCTAGGAGGAAGGCCATCATCCTTCTTGTGGCCTCATCAATAGTTGCCCCCCCAATGTCAGCCACAGCTGCGACCTGAGGGGAAACAAAGGCAATAGAAAGCAAATTTATCAACCTGAAAGAGCTACCATAAGCATGGGTGTGAGCACACTTGGGAAGTTTCAGATGAAATTCACTGCTAGCCCGCTAATAAAATTGAATTAAGTTGTACTACCCTAGACTTAACATATAGTACATACCAGTTCAGACATGACGTTTGTGTTCGCCAGTTTTTCCTCCATGTTCATGACATCTTGAACCGTCTTTAAGGGGAAACCCTCTGGGGTAGAAGAGACGGTGGAGACGGTGGTTACACGCTGTTGTAACAGCGTTTGCAGCATCCTCCCGTGAATCTTTTGTGTTTCTTTCACCTCCTCAAGGAGGGTTAAGATGCGCACGAACATGGAGTCTCTTACTGGAGATGGAGCGGTAGGCGGTGACCTTAAGCTGGATGTAGCGTAGGATGGAGCGGTAGGTGGTGACCTGAGGCTGGATGTAGCGTAGGATGGAGCGGTAGGTGGTGACCTGAGGCTGGATGGAGCGGTAGGTGGTGACCCGAGGCTGGATGTAGCGTAGGATGGAGCGGTAGGTGGTGACCTGAGGCTGGATGTAGCGAAGGATGGAGCGGTAGGTGGTGACCTGAGGCTGGATGTAGCGAAGGATGGAGCGGTAGGTGGTGACCTGAGGCTGTATGTAGCGTAGGATGGAGCGGTAGGTGGTGACCCGAGGCTGGATGTAGCGTAGGATGGAGCGGTAGGTGGTGACCTGAGGCTGGATGTAGCGGTAGGTGGTGACCTGAGGCTGGATGGAGCGGTAGGTCCGATGGGGCTGTCATCATCCTCATCCTCATCCTCACTTGTAAAAATGACTTTCCTAGAAATGTTTAATACAAGCACAATCAATGAGTTAAAGCATTTTAAACATGTGATGTTAACTTTTATTAATTTATTACATTTAATATTATCTATTATTTAATCATATATCTCTTGTATTTTGTCATTTTTGGAAAAAGTGACAGCCCTAGTATACATCCCTCATTTGGACAGATTTGAACACAATACACTTAACAAAAGTCTCACAAAACTTTCCCTCCCTGTATCATTGGGAGTGTCAGCATCCATTGAGTATCTACCATTTCACGATTCAAATAGACTCACCTCCTTTTGCGCTGTCCTTTTCCCAAGTTCTCGGAATCAGACTCGGTCAGGACATCTGTATTTTCCTCGTACTCAACCAATTTTGAGCGGGCAACTCCATACGTTGCTGTGGGAGACAAACAAATGTGTGGCAGTGAATAATGATGACAGGCGTTCTATACATAATCCCTTACTTAATACACATGAATTTTAGATTACCGGCTTTTCTCTTGACCGTCAACTTGAATGTTGCCCAATCAGTGTGCGGCTCCAGTTGTTCTGCGACCGCCTTTGCCATGTTGATCTTGGCTGGTGGCCAGTAACATTCGTCCTCCTCACCCCCAGTAAACCATTTCGTTGGAATAACTGCCAATCCGCCATTATTTTCAAATGCCACTATGGCGAAAGGCAACATGCTTAAAGAAAAAAAAATACATAAAATACATAGAGTTGCGAGAAAAAGTGAAAATGCAGAAATCCAAATAATCCCAAAGGGTTCACATACTTTTTCTCGCAAATGTGAATAAAAAAACAAATCGGTAAATCAAAACGAACAATAAAAAATAAATAAATAGCACACTAGTGCAGGAGTGGCAATGCCACGTATCCAGTCTTGAATGGCAACAAAACTTTTTGTTTTTAACTCCTCAACAGGTAACAGCTGCAAGTGTTCAGATAAATTGAAAACAAAAAGAATTCCAAGACGTGAGGAGTCCATTGGATAGTTGAAAAAGTTTTTGTCAGTTTCAAAGAAATTACACAGGACTTCAACAGTTCCAGAATGTGACAAAATGTTCCGCACAATAACAACCCTTCCCCCCACAGAAAAACAGTTATCGCCATGAGAGGAGGAGATCATTGTCTGTCCATCATTGTAACGCCTGTATTGATCCCATGTTGCAGTTGAATTAATCATAGGTCCAGAAAAGTGGAGCTGTTTAAGTGGGCTGCAAACTGATGTGCTCTTTTGGCTTGCCACTTTCTGTTTCTCATGGAGCCGCCTGACTAGTTGTTGGACAGGGTTTTGAGGCCGACGGACAAGTTTTTTAAGTTTACCTAAAAATGTCTCGAAGGGAAATGCTGAAATACTATCTAACGGGCCGAATTTCCGTGCATCTTGAGCTAAGTGGATCAATGAATGCATGTTATAGCTGACAAAATCATTGCCATAAATTGCAGCAAAAAAGAGTTTCAAAATCTCCTCAGCATAGTCTAAATTGTCAGGAGAACATAAGGCAGGACTCAGAAGAATTCTCATAGACACAGATAGAAGTAAAAAGTTTCTGTACATTCTACTGGGAATATTATTGAGGAGAACAACAGGGCCAGTGTAAAGTAAAAATTGCCGAAGCTCTGTAGCTTTCCATTTACCAAATTCAAACATGGATCGTGGTTTCCTTGCAAAATTGCTAGGTATATATTGCCTGATAGACACCATATATGCAGACATTACAACAAAAAAATGCATAGCTTGCCTGGATTTCTGCGGCCCCTTCAACCAAAGAAATATTAACTTGCGCCCAAGCACACAAGGTGCATATAATCTAAAACAAAACTGCTAACTAATCCTATACCCAGATCATTTAGGGGGGAGGCTGACAGTTGGTGCTGTTGATAGCCTTGCCTTTCAAATTGCTCGTCTGTCCTGAGCTCTGCTGATATTTCAGGATAAACCACCTTCCCATTAATGTACTGGCCTTTTTGAGTGCACCTCTCACACCCGTAATACCCAGTGTGGCCTTTGGAGCATTTAAGAAAGGCCCGCGCAGGTGCATCACAAATAAAAGCATTGGGTAATGGTACACTGAAATGTACACCATTGTACACAATACCTCTCTGAGAAACGGCTTTCATATCTACAATGAATTCTTGCAAATACTCTTGGACATTTTTGGGTTTGGACGCACCGGAGTACACTCCAATTACAAACACACTACACTCTGGATTTTCCTTAATCTTTCCCAGAATAGGCCACAGACTCATACTGGAGCTACGAAATAAGGGCAATCCATCTATATTAATTCGAAGTGTGAGAGTATCTGTCATATTTGCTAAATGTCCAAGAGATGTTAGTTCAGCTATGAGAGCATTTTCGATTCCAAAGCGGTAGTAGGACCCTCCATCCACAGCCGAAATATCGCAAGATCTGTCAGTAGACTTAAGAGTTCTGGCATCCATTGGGATATCAAGGCCCTTCCTCCTTAGGATTTTAAGAAGTGCAGACAGCGCTGTTTGTGGTATGTTGAATTCTGAAGCCCATTCTGCAAGCCCACATTCATCATCATCATTATCCTCTTCCAAGTCGGAACATGCATCTCCATGCGAATCACAGTCACTATCACCAGCAGGCACCCAGTTTTCAGAATCCAAATCATCAAATGAGGAAATGTTGCAATCATAAAAGACAGAGGAATTCTCTTCAAAATCATTTGATGACTTCTCAAAACAGTTCTGATCACAAGCATCGTAGAAAGTATCCATGGAATCTTCTCTTTCAGAGTCCTTTAACAAATCATCTTGTGGGTATTCCCTTTCAGAGCGATCCTCATCGATTTCAGAGTCTTTTGCCAACAAATCATCCATCATCAACTCATTTTCAACAAGACGCAAATGTTCCTCCACTTTCGCTGATATTTTCCTCTTTTTAGTTCTTTCTGAACACGCCATTGTTTCTAAAAAAGAAGAAGAAAGTATTTAAGTTTTTAGCTATGATTAAAAACTGCTTGTTAAAACTAGTATTAATAGAACTTTTTTTGAATTTAATTTCATTAACTGCTCTTACAGAGACTACAGGTAAGTATTTCAAAAGTGACCTTAGCGACAAAAATACTTATTTTTAGTGTCAAATTACTCTTTTTAACATATATACACAGGTAAGTATTGCATACAGTCAAATTACATAAAAAAATTAAAATCCCAGATCAGTAATACCACATTTCTCCAGACTGAATAATCTGTGAATTTGTATAATTACCTACTGTGTGTCTCACTGCTTTTACTTCTATGGATTATACTAATGAACTGAATTATCTAACATAACTAGTCTTTGACCCACAGCCATTTACTATATTATTTTCACACAGATTACAATTAAAGTTTTAAACACTGACAACCGCACACTACTTATCAAAACGTCATGCAATGCTGCTTTAACCTTCATGACTGGGGAACACCCAGAGGATGTGCCGTTAGCATTTACTAGCGATTAGCATTATCTTAGCCTGCTAAACAATACAGTTTTCACTCCTTATTGCTCACACAGAAAAGTAGTAGCTGTGTGTACAGTGTACACGACGGGCGAGCGAACGAACACACACACACTCTCTCGTTTGCCGTCTTTGCCGCGCGCGGGAGCGCGACGTTGTGTGTATGACAGTGTGTGAGCACGCCTATACAGCGCTGACACACACACACACACATTCTGCAGACTAATAAGATAATAAGTAAAAATAATATCCAGTCTAACAGAACTGCTATTACAACAATAACTAATAATATCACCACAGCTAAAATCACGTTTATTTCTGGAAAAGAGTACGGCAAAAAGGCGAATTTAGCATGTTGAGACTATAGCCTAACCATCTCTCTCCTGCTCATGTGTGTGCGCGCTGCACTCACCTCCTTAACTTTCTCCATAACCCATCAAAAAAGAACCAAATCGTCCCTTCTCTTCAAAAAAACGACACAACGTACTCATCCAATTCAAGAAACCCGGAGGGAAGGCAACAGACAAGAAACAAGCACAAGTGGAAAAAGCAGACGATACATTTTAGCTTGTGCTACAGCTTGTTTTAACCACTTGCTAACTAGGCCTGTTTGACTGCCTTGCTAACAAGTTTACAACCAAATCCTTCCAAACAATATATGTAAGTCAACCACTCAAAATAAGCTCAAAACATGCTTGATATTAACTTAATAAATTGGACTTGTATGTTCAACACCATGCTTTAACCAGGTTTAATTACCATAGCTAGCTGAAAGCTGCTAGCTAGTTAGGCTGAAACCTCATTGGTTTACGTTCAAAACTGGCTAACCGAACACTCTCCAAAAAAGCTTTTAGTAAACCTCATGCGTGAAAAATACATCCCCCGTTTAAGTATACATAGAGGCAGATTCTTACCTGTTTTTTCGTGTTAAACTGATGGTGTCTGAAATACGATCGTCATGCGACTGACTGCTGCAGAAGTTATCAGACAAAGACGCTCTGACGTTGGTACTGGTACTGAAGGCGGGAATTTTTTAGGCGGCAAATTCAAAAAACAATATATTTTTGAAAGGCGGCAAATTGACGTTTTTTTTTTTGCTCCGTGATGGGGTGGAACTGGGAAACCTAGATAGTACAATAATGTAATAAAATAATAGTACATGTATTTTATTACAATATTGTCTGTTGAAATTCATATTTTGTCTTAAACCACTATTAAAGTGCAATGGCTACACTTCTAAATAGCTAAAAAGCCTGATAAAATTTGAATAAAAAGTGGAACTAGCCAGTGACTGTTGTTAAAATAAGCCTATAACAAAAGCATCCATAATCAATTTTGAATATCTTAAGAGTGGAGCCCAGCTGGAACCCACTTAGGCCCATGCGTAGTTTAGCCCATCTTATGCCCATCTACTGCCCATGTGGGGCACAACAACCAAGCCCACTCTGAGCCCATGCCCAGCCTAAGCCCATCTAGCCCAAGTGAGGCCCATGTGGGGCCCAACTAGACGTGTTTGCAGGGAGCTTTATGGAACCGAATGAACTAGAAATGACAGTCTAACTGACAGTCTGGCTTATTCGGTAAACTTGCTTTATGGAACAGTCCCTCAGGAGGACAGGACTAGCCAAACAACTAAACTAAACAAGTAACTTGGCTTAACGTTGCCAATTGATAGCTTACCTGGTTAGAACAGTATGTATAGAATCCTGGTCATCTGAAGACAAATGTCGGGTACATGCTTCAAAAGTTCAGAAAGTTTGTGGTCACATTTTCTGCTATTTGCCTCCACCAGAATTCGAAATCACACAACGTGTTTGTCTTCTTCCCCAGCTAGAAATTGTACGTTCCAAGAACGTTCCCGTTGGTTTAAAGAACGTCGCCTCATAAGTTTCCCTGAACGTCCCATATTGGTCTCAATGTGGAGTTCTCTAAAGGGAAGGAGGACGTTATTTCGGGGCCTTTCAGGACGTCATGGGAACGTTTAGGGAACCATTATCCTTTCCTCTGTATCAATGCTTACCTTTGCAGAACCTATTAGTGACAAATCAAACCTTCAGGGACCAACCTTTAATGTGTTTTTGGTCCTTATCCCGTTATCTGAACCACTATTGGAACCATATTGCTTAATCTTTATAGAAAATAAAACGTAAGGGCTACATCAACTTTGATAGAAATATAAGGAGACCACCATGGGCTTTTAGCAGAACTTTAGCTACTTGATTCAAACTGATTTTCGTGTAAGGGTATGAAAATGAAGAGACACAATTCAAGTTAATGATCTTTTATTATCAGACTGGATGTTGATGACATCAAACTCTTAAAAGAACTCCAACACAGAAAAAAGAGAACTACGGAACAGAGAAACATAAGTTTTGCCGACAGTTCCGCTTCTTCATCTAATTGGTCTCCACCGCTAGCCTGACGTTGTCATACTCATAATTCTAGTCAGAATATGAGTCTGAGAACCAGTGGCGGCTGGTGCATTTATTTCCAGGGGGGGCTACAAGCATATTTAGGCTAGTATCTCGCCTTGCTAGGGGGGTCCGGGGGCTTGCCCCCCCAGGGAAAAAAATTATGTCTCAACAGCAGAAAGCAGTATTTTGGTCCATTCCTAAATGTATTTACTAATTTGTCAATTGAAGTGATGAAAACGTGTTTTCCCCTGTCATTCGACTGTTGCTGAATTAATAGACCAATTTTTTGTTTGTAAACATTCGGGATGCGCGCACTATGTGGCTGCAGAAAACTGGGAAAGGATAGCATTTAAACGGCAAAAGGACCACACGGATCATACAAATAGTTAGATTTAAAAAGACCAAAAAATTCGAGGAGGACAGCCTATAAGAGAAAAAGCGATTCCCCATTGATCTGTCGCATTAACATTTTGATTTGGGTCACAAAAGTCTTGAGATTTGAGTGAGAATGTCGCCCGGTACAGTACAGACCGTATAGTCGAACGGCATGTCTTCACGTCATGACTCATGTCACTAAGTTCATAATTTTACAGTTTTACAGTCAATTCTACATCTAAAAAGTCGACCAGGGCAGCTTTCAAGAGAGATTGGAATTCTGCTGTTAGCCAGCTGGTCCGATTATTTTAGTGATTTGTTTAAACTGGCAATCTGAGTGAGACTGTGTCCCGTTACACAGTTTTTGACCATAGCCTCACTCACTGGTAGTGTACACAATGTTGTACTTCACTCCATTATACACCAGAAACGTCAGGGCGGATTATCGTAGAAACGAGCCTGCTGAAGATAACCAGGTTCTCGGATTTCTTTAAACAAGCCTGTTTCATTCATCATTTGCCTGAGGAAGCGACCTCCGTTAGCCAGGCTAGTTTTGCCCGATCACTTGGTCAGGCTATATAAAGGTATCGAAGTGACTTTAGTGCATTGACAAGTAAAAAGTAAATATACTTGCCCAAATGACAAGTGCCTCAAAAAGTTAATGTCAAGCCCTGTAATCCAGTGACAGATATATATGATGACCTGATCGACACTCCAAGTGTATTACACTGTACCCGGGAGAAGTTTGTCTTTTGCAAACGACATGCGGAATTGAGCCAGCTTGACAGTCGTGTGACGTAGTGTGAAAATTGGTCACGCCGATCAGGTCCAACATTTATTTTTTAAAGGGCGTATTTTTAAGCGACTTGACTGGATTGCAAGTTTCCATCACAACGTTAGCTAGCTAGCTAGTTTTATAACGCTAGAGCTATGGTAGCTACAAGTTCTGTTCTGAGAGAACACCATGACATGAAATAAACAACTTCTTAAATGCGATGAGTGATGTGATTGGATGTGACATACACAAGGGGCCCTATCATAATGTATTTGACAAGCCCTCTAGTAAATCAGCAGTTTGGGGCGCAGGTGTTCTGCGCCCCGGCGAGGTCCTATCTCTTGCATTGAGAGGAGCGAACTACGCATGTACAACTTATAACGACAGTCAATGGGGCTCCTTGGGCGCAAGTAGCTTGCGCCCAGCCGGAAATACGTAGCCTATCAGCTAACTTTAGACAACGTATATCTTCTTTTCTTCCACATTTTTTTGCAGATTCAATATTCTATTAGCTATATAATATTGACTTTACTCATTAGATATGTTTCTTCTTTTTAAGTCTAGTCGCTAGTTAGCGAACATTGGTAAATTAAAACATTTTGTTGACAATTATCCATTTTTCATGACATTTCTCTACATAGACTCACTTTCTACTGGTGTACAGTCTGCGCGCCAAACCACACATGGAAACCCGAAAGACACCACAAACAATATCTCCCCTCTCTGGAGTAGGCAAGGACATACCGATTAACACCATTTCGTAGTATACACAGACTATTAAATATTGCATTGTATTGTGTGAAATAAGTGTTTAATTGCTTATGCTATTCCGCTGTTTCAGCTCACACGCAGTCGCCATACGACGGTATCGGAAGCTAGCTCTTCCAGTATTCTACCCGCGCTAACTTTATGACGTGAAACGTGATTTCACCACCCTCGCGTGTGCATTGACTAAGCATCTGGAAAGAGGTCAACTCAAGAAGAGTTTCAATATCTAATGAAAAGCTAATATTCAGCCCTTACTATTCATAAAATCTCAGCAGTTGGTGTGTAGCAGAGAGGCAAGAGAGACTGACTTGTAACCTTATACTTACCGTGCGTGTCCACTACAGCGGAGCGTCGGCTTCCAATTCATTTTCAATGAAACCTGGCGTTGACGCTCGCTTAAGCTCCGACAATGCCCTACGCCCGGTTTCATTGAAAATGAATTGGAAGCCGACCAGTGGCGTAACTGTAGGGAGTGCAAGGAGTGCAGCTGCACTAGGGCCCGTGGCGAAAGGGGGCCCGTCCTCGATCTCACCGTAAAAGTGAGACAACCTGACCGTGCCCCTTAAGGCAATCTGACCGGGCCCCTTGCACAGCTGTAATACTGCACATTGTAGATCACATATGATCCACTCTTATCAATTCGCAAATATTTCTCAATTATGGTGTCAGTTATTCAGAATTACGAGCTATCATCTGTCCAATAAACATTTAAAAACAGTCAGTGTTAACAACAGCAAATAATTATTTTTTCCTCATTTGCCTTTTGCTGAATGAAACAAATGTCGTTTTTATTAAGTAATATTGCCCTCGAAAAATAGCAAGGATGTCTGGGTAATATTGTTGTCAAAGATTCCCGCCCACCCACACACGATTGTTCCCATCCAGTTGTTGTTGGGATACTACAGTTGTGTTGCATTAGCGTTTTGAAGCAAATTAGGCTACCCCATGCCATGCCCTTTAACATAAAAGTGGCTCCAGAAAGCGGCAGGAACGAAAAGAGCAAGATGTAAGGGTGGCAAAGCTGTCAAAACTATCCTCATTTGGATTGTGGCGAAGCGTGTTGAAGAGGACGCTACGTCTGACCCCAGCCCGGCAACAGCAATGAGTGTGAAACTCAGCCACCAGGGTAGGCTAATAATTACATAACGTTTACTGTCTGGTGTATGCAGTTGACACCGCTATTAAACGTCATAAAAATGCACATATAGGCCTAGGCTACCAGGCAGCGGCCAGGTTAGATATAGTAACTATGTGCAGGATGTAGTCGGAAAATAGCTAAAGCTAGATAGACTAAATGTAAACTAGCATATGTAACGAACATAAAATCAAATATTCACCATCGAAGTGACTGTTTTTTTTTTTTTACTAGTACCCAGATAGCACACATGACAGATGAAACGTCATTCATAACGTCGGATAAGCCTCGGTAAATGATCAGATTTTCTTCTCATCTCTGTGCTCTGTTTCAAACGTCGCAGATACGTCGGCTCATGACTGACTGTTCCATTATGCTCATTCCGTGTTGTAGCAAGCATAATCTAGAGCCAGAGACTCGCGAGTCAGAGCCGTTCACTTTTGAAAACCGTCATCTATCTTCACATAGAAGGAGAAGTCGTTACCCTTAATTGTACATCATGAGTAGCCTAAATTTTTATTGCGCATCGCTAAACTGAAAACTCAATAATTTCGCCTGATGATAGGTCGGTAAGGGGCCCGTTGGTGAGATCTGCACTCGGGCCCGCCAAGTCCTTGTTACGCCGCTGAAGCCGACGCTCCACTTTAGTGGACACTCACGGTTAGAGTTTAAATCCCCGTTCAGCCTATTATTGTTGGCTAAACATGACGTAGTTATGCCTTCTTGTTGTCCAAGTCTCGATCTGCTACAGTGTACATGTTTATAACATTTTGCGGAGGAACCCGCATCGCTGCTTGCAGCGATATTTTAAATTGGATCCTTCACTCATTCTGGACTATTTTTATTTACTCTGTTGACTCTGTCGAGTGCATAGGTTACCTAAGGCTAAAGCCTTAACCCACAAATCCATTGAATTAATTACTAAATTCTATACACCTTTGAAATTTTTATGGTATTAGTGTGAATATATATAATGATAAGATTGTTGTTCAAAATTGTATTTAATTGTTAAGTAAGACATGTTATAGTAGCAAGACTATAAGATCTCACCTTAATAAAGGTGCCTCAGACACCAAAAGGTGTCCAGACATGTATGTATTATATTTTGTTTTATTATTAAACATCGATCATCTCAAAATTATTTGTTTATATTATTTATAAAGTATTATTTATTTATTTTATTTGGTGAGTTTTTCAATTAGAGCAGGATGGCCAGACACTGAATATGCTCCAGTCCAGTTTCACTGCAAGAGAAAAAAAGAAAACACAAGTTGCCTGACATGTTTCTAAAAGTAACTGACATTATATCAAATGTCAACAAGATTTGTAAGACACCAGCCAAAGTGTTCACAAGTAACATTTACAGTATACATAGTGTATTAACATTGCTTTCATCAGAAGCACAGCTGACAGATGCTACATATCTAGTGCTTCAGACATTACCTCTTAAATGTAATCACTGAATCACTATTTGGTTAATCTTTCAATTACAGCAAGCAATGCTTGCCCTTGCTGCTGCTGCTGCTGCTGCTGCTGCTGCTGAATGAGCATGGCCTGGTTAGCCTGCATTTGGGCCTGCTGTTGCTGCATCATTTGTATCACGAAGCATGTAGCATAGGCTACGTATGCAAAAGCATAAATTGCGTGTTAAAGGAGACATGACATGAAAACTTCATTTTATGAGGTTATTTAACATTAATATGAGTTCCCCTAGCCTGCCTTTGGTCCCCTAGTGGCTAGAATTTTCGTTAAGTGTAAACCAAGCCCTGCGTGTTCTTCTCCGCCTTTGACAAAATTAAGGCTCAATTGCTCTGTTTGAAAATCTCCCCCTAGTGACGTAGATAGGGGGAAGGTTACCTTCCCTCTTTCTGCTTTGCCCGTCCAGATCATCTGGCCCGCCCATGAGAAACTGAGCTACCACCGTGCAAGGGTTAGTGCGATATCGTTTTTTCCTGGAGAGACATCATGGCGAGCAAACAAACAAAGCATAACAGTTGCTCAGTGCTTGGATGTACAAATCAAAACAAAAGTATTTTTTTAGTTCCTTCATCCAAGCTTCTGCACAACCAGTATCTTAATTTGATTTTCGCTGGAATTGCGCTGACACAACTTCACAAAGTTTTGTATGTCTGCGCCAAACATTTCAGCCTCTACTGTTTCCTCAACTTGAGCCAATACAAAACTGGCCTTGCTGAAATAAAATTCTGGATCATTACTCTCCTTGGTCAAGCTACAAACCTTGGACAAGTAAGTTAACTAACGCTATATCATTTTGTTGCTTTACTGTATATGGTTACCTAGCTTGCTACCCTTAGAATGTGGCTGTAACATTAGCTCTGCAGCTAACAGCTGAGTTACTGTTGCTAATGTAAAGATAGATGGCATCAAGTATGTGTGTGAATACAAACCAGGGCTCCACATTAACTTTTTGAGGCACTTGTCCTTTTGACAAGTACATTAACGTTTCACTTGTCCATGCACAAAAGTCACTTGTCCGGGTAAAGATGTATCATTTTGTTTAAAAAATAATTGTGTTGACGTTTCTAGTTAGCTAGCGTCTGCAGTGATGTACCTTGCAAGCGTTAGCAGCATTTGTATTGGTTAAATGTACATAGTTAAATATCTGCTAATATTCAACTGTAAAGTAGGCTATACACCAGTGGCGATTTTAGACCCTTTTTAGGGGTGCTCAAGCACCCCCCAAAAAAAAAAAATACAAAAATATATTATTCTTTATTATCATTTGATGCTGGTAGTTCATGAAGAAAGGGACATCCTTAGTTTTTTCATTCATTCAATATTTTGAATAATAATACATAAATCTATTAATTGTTATCAAGTGAAATTAGGGATTTATATTAGCAAGGGGGTTTAGCACTTTTGCAAGGCACTGTATTCATGTCACATTCTAATTGGGGGCTGAGCACCCCTAGAGGTCTGATCCTAGAATTGCCCCTGCTCACAGGCTCTCACGCCAAACCTTGTACTTCTCACGCTGAGAAGGCAGCCAACCAAGTAGTCCTGCTAACAATGTAAACAGTAATGGACAAGGTGCAGGCCCACGGAGTGAAGCAACATAGACACACGAACACCTGTGAAAGCTTGTCTCCAGGCTATTTGTCTTATTTCAGATACAGTATAATTTTAGATAGCTTGCAAATACTGAGGATAGCCTACCGAAGTAGAGTTAGCCAATGTCGTGGCGATGCTAGCTAACGTTAGCTGTATAACATTTCACTGGGTCTTACAGCGTTGCTTGATTACTGAATTTATTATGAAATATTATGTTCTACTAGCCATTTGCCTACTTGAGCAAGTCACAGTTTTTTAAAGCCATGATAGTGTAACTGAGATGACACAGTAAATAACTCCTCTTTCAAATAATAAGCCCCCGTCCAAGTGTTTAGCATTAAACTAGCTGCACGGTCTGTAGAGATCTTGGGACGAAGCCACTTATTTTGTGTTTTGCTAATGCAGGATTCGGTCAAATGAAATCGGTAAAATAGACGTAATGATTGGAACATAACGTGAAGTAACATAGCATTTTATTTTGTTTGAGTTTTAACTTGTCCAGTGGGACAAGTAAAGTTCTCTTCCACTTGCCCTACAAAATATCCACTTGTCCCGGACAAGCCTTAATGTCGAGCCCTGCAAACGCTGTAACGCCAGTGTTGTACACTTCTTTGTTATTTGGATAACCGTTATACTGTTGGTGTTATGGCATGGGCGATATCCGCCTTTCTCCTCATTGAAATTATTTATGAGTGTGCACCTCTGCAAACCAGGGTGATCAGATGAGAATGGGCAAATTCGAGGCATCTTACAGCAACGGGGCTACGAGCTAGCTGAGTTACTGTCGCTAATGTAAAGGTAGATGGCATCAAGTGTGAATACAAATGCTGTAACGCAAGTGTTGTACACTTCTTTGTTATTTGGATAACCGTTCTGCTGTTGGTGTTATGGCGCGATATCCGCCTTTCTCTTCATTGAAATGACTATGAGTGTGCACCTCTGCAAACCAGGGTGATCAGATGAGAATGGCTAAATTCGAGGCATCTTACAGCAACGGGGGCTACGAGCCATTGCGATACATCCGTTGTAAACATTAGCGCATGTTGCCGCCCCTCTCCTCCTCATTTAAAGCTACAGACAACAAAACAGCGCGTTCTGAGGAAAGCTCATTGTGGGACTACTCGTAGTGGCTATAATTCTGCACCATGGCTGAATTTCAGGAAAGGGACTTCAGATACAGTATTAGGGGACCACTAAGGCCTATATAAAGGGCATCCAAAAACAGCATTTCATCTCCTTTTTTCGTCTCCTTTAAACGTAAACATTGATAACCAAACAACTAGTCCACGTAACTCTGTCATTATCATGAACCTGATCGTTTTGGTTGGAAGGAAAGAGGAAACATTTGTGTTAACTATTCAGAGTCATGACACTACTCTTTATTTTGATCAGGGTCATTCCTATGAAATAATCTTAGATATGCTGTTAACGTTTCACAATATAAGTAGCCTATGCGCACGCTAAAAACGCAGTCGAAGGAAGCAGGACTTTTCAGAAGAAAAAACGAATAGTCCACTACAGAAGAACGAAATGCCACAATGAGTAACCAGGATACCAGGATAGACCAGGATAGTTGTTTGGCTATCGATTTTTACATTTACAGTTTTTCTCCATTGCTTTGGCTCATTTCACGAAACAGAAATGACATTCTCAAAACAACACGTGCAAACCTCCAAACCCAAGGGCGTAGGTTTGGTCTCAGACTTGGTGGGGACATCCACCCATCTACAACCCCCCCCCCCCCCCCCCCCCCCGGAGCGCAAATCGAGATGGCGTTCTGTACTATCCCTAAAGAGCTAATAAATAATATAAATCATAATAAATAATCCATGCTTGAATAAATATGATTGGCTGAGCATCCTAAAACAAACATCAATGCTGATCACTCAAAATAAATTGTCAATTTTACTAATTAGAACCTCACCGGAAGCCCTCATGCTGTTTCCTCAGCCTGCTCTACATCTGGTGTTTTCATGCCGTCTTTCCTGCATACAACATTTTTCATTCACTTTGTAGCTGGCTAGCAAGTTTAACCCTCCTACCATATTGTATACAGTGTTATTTGGACATTAATAATCAAATAATGATTCATTATATTTGAATAACCAACAGTGTTAACTTATTCACACTGCCAACAGGGGTTTCCAGCACCTGTCTAGCAATGGACAGTCCATCAACTGTGAATTCGTCCTAGGCTAGACTCCTAACCTTGGTTGAAAGATTAGCTACAGAAGCTAGGTTTAGCTGTAACATTATCCTGGGTAACATATAATATCACCAGTTAATACTTTTTCCACAGTAGAATCTGCATTTGAAAGCCTGGTCACTACCACTGCTAGTGTGGCTAGTTATTTAGCCTGACTTACACTCTGCTTTTTGAAAAAACTTTGTATGTCCCCTTTCTTCTTCTTGGGTGGAGGCATATCTGATCTCCAAAGCACAAAGAAGGGCAAACATGTACATGCTGAAGGGCAAAGGGCATATTAAAATGTGTTACTCTGGCCTTTTTATGTATGTATAGAGGGTTTTCACCGACGTCACGTTCTGGGTGGTAACCCGGATGCGCGGCCACATTGGAGGCACTCTGTTTACAACAACTGAACGGAGTACAACCAAAGAACATATATTCTATACTCTTTGGTACAACTGTAGCCATGTCTAAACGACCGAAATGGTCATCAATACGCGTCCAAGATCCAAAGGCATATAGGGAAGGACTTGGACCACAAGAAAAGGGTCGATATTTTGAGAAATTAGGATTTATTGAAGGTGCAGATCCCTACCAGTTAGCTCCATCTACTTGGATCCGTGATGACCCAGTGGTTCTGCCTTCAGTTGGATATCTCGATATTGTTAACTACCTGGTTTTCTCGCCGAACCCATACACATGCAGTAGTTTGATATGAATTATATTACGTCAACGTCAGCTTTACAGTAAAATAAGCGCACAGTAAAAACAATAAAAGCAGTAATTGTTTTTACTATTTACTATTAAAAATATTATTATTACAATAGAAAATTAGTTTTGAGCCGCTGAAATAAAAATGTCACAATACCTGACAAGAAATATGCCGAACAAATCCATATGTTGTCCCGATTTTTCCCTCGTAGATCTTGGTTGAGCTTTGCCAACCACAAGCGCCTCCTTTCCTCTGACAATCTCTGGCATTTCCCTGGTTTTTAATAACTTTTGGAAGTCGATAATATACCAAATGTTTTTCACGATCTGTCCTATTTGCAGGCCTACAACCTGAAACACGGCAATAATTCACCATTTTCCTTGACGATGTTCGGGATATACTTCAGTGCCAGTGCTTTGTTGTGATGCGGAGTGCCTCCAAGATGGCGACTTCCGGTCTGATGATGCGTCGGTGAAAACCCTCTATTGTCGACAGACAGCCCTGGTAAGTTAGCTGTATCGTTGTCGCCGACACACCCGCTAGCTTGTTTGCCACTGCCAGTGCAAGCAATCAAAGTAGCATGTGCTTCTTCCCGTGCGTGTCGCGTGTCAGATAACCCTCCCCCTTCGGATTTTCAGCCAATCAAATTATGGCGTTTCTTGTACTGTCCGGTCCTGGCCGTCGGAATCGATCCAAATAGCAGCACAATTCGCTAAAATATTGGTGGGGACAATTTTGTCATTTTCAAATGTTGGTGGGGACAAGTACCTAGCGTCCCCCCCTACGCCCACAAACCGCTGGGCACTTGTTTACAACAGATTGGAATTTTTCATTCCTTTAATCAAATTGCAATTGTATTAGCACATCCTTGTAAATGACAAGTGCAATTGCCTACAGTTTGCACACATTTCAAATGATTTAGCACATCTTTGAAATGATTAGGTATAATTGCCTTCAATTAGGTCAACTATCAATAGAAAATATCTTGCTGGTCTAAATTGACTGTTGTTTCTCAGTCAAGTGGTTGTTCTCTGCAAAATATATTGGCATAATTTCCATGTGTACATCATCACCTGCACAATAGTTCACTCCACTGTCAAAATCTTTCAGGCACATAATACCATGAAAAACATCATGGTATATACTGTAATATGGATCTCTTGGATCATCTGCTTACAGTCATTGTCAGGTGCAAACTTTACAAAACAAGGGGACACATCCGATCACCAATCACACAGTAAGTTTAGTTAGCTGACAGGAGCAATGCAGCAGTATAAATGCTTCCATCAAATATATAGAGCTTGTCCCAGGCCAGCTCGGGGGAAACATCACTGTTTGTGCTGCCATTTCAGAGAATGGTGTAGTCACCCACATTCCCAGTCTTGGCCCATACAATACCCAGACACTCCTGCTGTCCTTGGACCGCCTGCACTCCGATCTTATCCCTCTACATGAGAAGGGTTTGGTAGGGCTTCACTTTCTTACATTTGTCGAGGATGAGCAGGAGAGTGAGGACGACAACTAGTGAAACTCCAGCTTTGCTTTACTTTCTTACTGTATGTGTTTCCTTCTTGCCATGAAATGCACCCTCTGCAACTCTGACTAGGAAGGGGTCACATGCCTGAAAAGTACCGTGGTTACTCATACTAGTCCCCTCAGTGTACGATAGGAATCATTTGATGCTGGGACATACAGAACAGACAATAGAGGAGGTGCATTTCATGCCGGGTTTACTGTAATGCACCCCCTGCTAACTCTGACTAGGAAAGTGTCACTTGCCTGAAACTTACTGTGGTTACTCATACTACTAGTGTAGGTTATACATAATGTTAGTTTTGATGTGCTTATTGTATGACAGTATATTGTGCTGTACACATTTCCTGTTACAGTAACCATGATGTATGGCAATCACAGTAACAATTTCCATGGCATAAGTGCAAGTGCAATATGTGATGTGAAACCTTGTAGGCTACTTTTGAATTACTGTAATCTTTTCTTCTGTTTGATACACATTTACATTTTACATGTATTCATTTAGCTTTTATCCAAAGCGACTTCCAAGAGAGAGCGTTACAAAATGTCATAGGTCAATGATCCTAAACAACGAGATAGCCCCAAAAACATTGTGGTTAGCCAAAACATGAAGCATACATTACAGTATTGTTGCTTGCTTTTCTACAGGTACACTCTTGCACTTTAGAGGTTCATGTTGTTTAGTTGTACCTTGTTTGGCTACATGCTGTTATGGTTCTTCTCTTTGGCACTTACTGTATTTGGGTTTTTCACAATGTATGCTTTATGTTTTGGCTACCCGAAATGTTTGGGGCTATCGCATTGTTATGATCAGTGACCTATGCACTCTTGTAAAGCTCTCTTGGAAGTCGCTTTGGATAAAAGAGTCTGCTAAATGAATAAATGTAAATGTAGATTGAGACACATTGTATTCTGAAAAGAAAACATCTACTACAGTAACTATAGCACAGTGCACATAAGGGATATTTCTAAGGTTCACTGCCATACTGACAAAACATCTAAACATTTTGACCTGCAGTGTTTACACAATGCCAAAGGGACTTTTCATTTTGGGGGCACTGATTATTTGGATGAGAAAATGATTTAGTTTTGACTGATAAGTTGTCTGTTTTAGGAAAGAGATGACCCTTTGCAGGTGTTCCATGGTGTTTTGCTGAACCATCTGGGTTAATTTGGCAAATGTATTTAAAGGTTTGAGAATGTTCTCTTTTTTCTCGAGAGATGAGCCAAAGCAATCGAGAAGGAACTTTTCATTTTGGGGGCACTGACTATTTCTATGAGACAATGATTTGGTTTTGAAGCATGAGTTAACTGTTTTGGGTGAGATATGACCTTTTGAAGGTGACCTATGTAGTTGTGCTGAACCATATAGGCTATTTTGCTAAATGCACGTGGAGCTTTGAGAATGTAATTTCTGTTTCAAGAATTGAACCAAAGCAATGGAGAAAAACTGTAACACACAATATTTTTGTCAAAGTAGCGTACTAATTGCTACATTCTTTGATAGCCAAACAAATGTTCTGGTGCACGTAACTCTGCCAGGCTATTGCATTTTGTACTTCTGTCGATCAATTTCATATTTCTTCTCAGTTAGCCTACTGCAGCCAATCAGCGCTTAAGTGTTGTAGCAGGGTTTTTCCTGGGTCAAAATGGGTCTTCGGTGCTCCAAAAAAAAAAATATATGTATATATATATATTCTTTTTTTTCTTTTTTCTAATCAATGTATTTATTCCCAAGTATTTTGCACCCCCCCCCACACACACACACACACACACACACAGACATATTTTCGTCCTATTTCCCCAAAAGCAATAAAGTTATAAAGTATGTTCTAAATGGCATAAATGCTGCCAATTAATAAATGACGTAACAACTTATTGTAAATGGTCAGTAGCCTAGCCTATCGATTAAGGTAGGCCACTCTGAAGCATGTACACTACCTGCTTCATTTGATCTTGATAGGCTAAGCATTCTATAGCAAATATTAACAATATACCCACTTTTTATTAATTAAAACAACTTCAGCATAATAATGCACCTAAAATACAAACCTGAGCAAGGGCAGCAATCGCTATCAAATCAACAGACATGTGCAATTTAGCTAGCAGGGGAAGAATACAAACAAGGAAAACCACCAGTTAACTTGATTTAAATTTGCAAGAACTATAGACTTATACAATAACGGGCTTAGGGTCGGACTGGGACTGAAAAACAGCCCGGGACTTTGAAACACAGACCGGCCCGCCCCCCCCCCCCCCCCCCCCCCCCCCCCCCCCTCCACTTTCTCCCTCACTTTCTTTTTCCATACTTGTCTCTGTTTCTGCATCTGCTATTTGATGTTGCAAAAGAACAATAATAAGTTAACTGTATTCAATCAACAAACTAATTTCCATATAATAACAGACTGACTCTCCAGGACAGTTGCAGTGCTGCACCTGTCATAGTCTCTCCACAGCAGCCTCCATCTCTTTCCCTGTGTCACCTGTGGCTGCTTTATTACACAGAACAGAAAATCAAGACAATTGCATTTGATCCACATAGCACATTTATTATTCAAAGCCAAAAAACATGTTGTGCATATTTAGATGAGTGCCTTTTACTCTTGGCCATTTATTTTACTTCATTGGAATGATATTTGAATTTTCTAAATGTCGAACATACCGCAACTTACAGCTACTTGCACCTGGCGCCTCTGGTACAGCCGCATCTTCGGGCTGCAAACTCTCTCCGTCTTTGGACGGCGTAAACATGTATTCTATACTTCTACATAGTGCACCATTTGCTTGCAGTGCCCGTTGTTTTTCTCCTTTTTCTTTCCATTTCTTTGCTAAAGAAACAACGATGTTAGCCAAAATAGCTCCAACGAACTGTCTGTACTCGAAAAACTATTGATTTTTGACCAATCGAGATCTGTAAAATGGACGGACAAGGGCACCGTTAAAGTTTACACGGGGGAAATGGCTACCCCCACCCTTTGGATTTTGTATCGCTCCAGTTAAACAGTTGAATGGTATTAAGGCCATCCTCAGAGTGAGCGTAAACTATCAGGATTTTTTTTCTTGAATAGTGCCGTGGCCGTGGTTTGACCGGTGTTACGTCCCAACTGGTTCCCAATTCAACTGGTTCCCCAGCTGTGCGTGCACCTATCAGTCCGCCTCCATCACCAGATTCGTCACAAATTCGCAAACATATTACTGGCGATTTTCAAGTCGGATCTCATATTTGCTGCGGCAAATATGAAAGTAGGCCAATAGCCTACGTGCGCACTACATTAGGCTACCATTTGCGACAAAATAAATGGAGACAAAATAAAACATTTGCAGGCTCGCATGAAGTGGGATTCGATCCCACTAGAGCAAAAATACGTTCACACGTACTTGGAGTTGTCTCAAGGCCATATTAACCACGATATCACAGACTCTTAGGCTAATGACACCACATATTGCGAAGTAATACTTAAATCATCTCTGCATGATATAGAAACGTGGGCACAGACATGATCATACTTCTGATAATCATGGCAAAGTAACCCTAACAGGTAACCAGCTGTTTTGGGTGAACTCCAGTAGCCTAACCCCTGTGGTTAATATGGCTATTGCCTCGGAACAACTCCAAGTACGTGATGAGTAGCCTACATTCGGGTGGTGTCTACGGTAACTAGTTGATTCAGAAGAACCAAAACAACATGTTGCCTGAAGGCCAACTTTGTTAAAAATTTTGTGACTGATTCATGCATGTGCTTTCAGTGACTTACGGTATAATGCAAAAGGTTTGTAATAATGCAGGTGTTTTTTGCTCGTGGTATCGAATCCAACTCGAATCTTTTATTTTCTTAGCTTCCATTTATTATGGTGTGCTTGGCTGTAATGTAGCGCTCACTACATTTGTTCAGAATATTCAATTATGAAATGAATTGATTTCAAAAGATATAGCGAAGAAACACTCAGCCATAGGCTACACAAATCGCATAGGAAACGAATGTTTCCATGTTGTGTTACGCGTATTTTGATCGTATTGTCTGGGTTAGCAGCGACGTTCTTCGTATGAATTTTTAATATGTGGTGTCAGAAGGAGCTTTGATGTCGTGGTAAATACGGCTATTGCCTCGCAACAACCCCAAATACGTGATTAGTAGCCTACATTCGGGTAGTGTCTATGGGAACCAGTTGATTCAGAAGAAGCCAAATCAAAATGTTACCTGAAGGCCAACTTAGTTGACAAGTACGTAATCATATTGCTTGCATCTCAGATCTGATATGGCACGCGGTGTAAGTCAACGGACTTACGTGTGAACGTATTTTTGCTCTAGTGGGATCGAATCCCACTTCATGCGAGCCTGCAAATGTTTTATTTTGTCTCCATTTATTTTGTCGCAAATGGTAGCCTAATGTAGTGCGCACGTAGGCTATTGGCCTACTTTCATATTTGCCGCAGCAAATATGAGATCCGACTTGAAAATCGCCAGTAATATGTTTGCGAATTTGTGACGAATCTGGTGATGGAGGCGGACTGATAGGTGCACGCACAGCTGGGGAACCAGTTGAATTGGGAACCAGTTGGGACGTAACACCGGCCGTTCGGGAAATCTCCCGATGGCCAGTCCGACCCTGGGCTTAAGAACTGACAACATAAGTTATACGATTTACAGTTCTCAAGGACGCACACGCGCAATCTCAACTGCGGTGTGAAGCGCGTGTCCGTGCTATCCTCCGACATGCACTCTAACAACTGCACTGCTGATATACGGACTAAACTTTTGTACAGCCTGATTTCTAATACCGTGGTGGCAGAAATGTAGCCATAGAGGAAACACTGCACTATATGTTATCATTCCAGGTTAAGAATACCAATGGAGGCTGCGTTTGAAATCGTAAATCAAACTTTTGTCAGCATTTTGAGTGGAAATGTAATTTGCATTTGTAGGCTACAGGTGTACTTTTTGTACACGTCGGGCTGGCCCTCGCAGCAGAACGACAGTTTAGTGGCCGCTCTGTCCATTCGCGCACCTCACAGTTGCGTATTGATCAGACAAGAAAACATGCATATCAACTTGATTATTATTGATCAAAACAGAACGAGGGTTCGGCTGTAGCCTACTTGAAACATACTATTGAGAACATATTCGCTGACATGCATTGTATGCATCTTCTTTTCTTCATCGCTGACTTTTTTTGCCTTTGGCGCTCGGGATTTGTCATTGGCGCTGGGGAAAACAGCTTTGGCGCGCGCCAAATTTTCTGTATGTAGGAAAACCCTGTGTAGGCCTACCTACCCTTTCCGTTCAGGGTTAATGTAATGTTTTTGAGTTAATGTAATCTCGTTTTCCATTTGGGGAGCGTGTTTTTGTATTGGGGGGAGGTGAACAAGTCATTCGATTTGGGGGGTGTTCAGTACAATCGCAAGTCATCCGATTGTACTCTTATTAGGGGGGGTGTTTTGCACTTCAGGGCCACCGTACCTAGCATAATGTACAGCATAAAGATTTAATCTTACTTCGTGCAACCCATTGCAATAGATGGAAAAGCAATGCACTGCATGCATTGTATTTTTTAATTTTATATATGAATATTTTCATAGTGATGTAATTGTGTGGGCTGTGTTACGTCCCCAGTGGTTCTGTGTCCGTATGTCTGTGTTTGTGGTTTTTGTGTGTGTGTGGGGGTCTCTTTTTGTTCGGGGTTGTCGTCCTGGGCGGGATGGCTTCAGTTGCAGTGGCTGGTTGGTCGAAGTCCCTGGTCGGGACTCTGGCTGCAGCTGTGGTGTGCCTCATTTGAGCCCGAGTGGTTGACCAGCGTGGGAGCTTGGCTGACTGCTGTCTGTGTTGGTCTGTGTTGAACATTGTTCATTGCTGTTTGCCATCGTTAACGTCTTTTGCTTTTGTTCCCAGGGGGAAAGCCACATGCTTTAGGCAAGAGGCCCCGGGGCTTACACCACCCGCAGGATAACCTTGTCTATATACACTAGGTAAGACCTGGGCCGACCAACCCCTGTATTTTGGGTAGAGCGCCAGAGCTATGGTGCTAGTTAGGGAAAGTGCTGTGACAAGGTAGGGATAGAGACTTCTGTTTTGCTTTCTTTGTTTTGGTCGGGCCCAGCCTCTTTTTCCCCTGTTCGTTTATTTAGCAGTTAATAAACTGTTTGAAGACAGAGTTGGCCTTGCTTCCCTCACTTTGCACCACGACTCCATATCTCAGTCATCCGGTCCGAGGGTTCTTGTGCGCAGGGGGGAGTTGCGTTCCCTCTTTCGGGAGGCGTACGTAACAGCTGCTTTTGCATTTTACGTTTTAATACCTCTTAGGATTAAACACGCAATCTTTCTTGTTGAAGCCATTTATTTAGTTTCCTCAAAAAAATTAACTCATCCAGTGTTATTTATATACAGTATGAGCTTACTATGAATGATGAATTGTGTTAAAAGAAATTGTAGCACTCTTAGGAACATTAAAACTTTATTTTTACTCAAACAGTACAGGCACAGATATATTACACAGCATAAAGAGATAATGTAAATTGTGCATTATGTAAACAACGAACATCTGTTGGCTCCTGTGGGCACGACTTAAATTAGGCAGTTTCTTTGGGTTTTAAAATGCTGAGATATTTTCTGCAGAACTGTAACCTTCCCTCGACAATCATTAGGGAGGACAATAGAACGCGTCATTTTTGGCCTAGGCTAACCAACTGTCAAATACTGTGCAACGCCGGTAGCAAACGCATTAAATCGAATGCTAAGTTAGCCTGAATGTAGCTTAGAACGCCACTGAGAAATCTGGCACCGGAATTTTAAGGTCCACGTCCTTTTCTTAGCTCTATAACTAGCGACTACTATCGAGATATTAAAAACAAACATGCCAGTTAACATGTAGACACTTACCCCTTAATGCTATCAAATGTTGGTTGCAATACATATTGAGGAAGTGTGTGAAAATAATGTTTATAGTTTTTGCTGCTTTGGCTACCTTTCATAGAAGGTCGGCACCACCGGGAGACATCTCTTAAATGAAAGAGTAGGTTGTTTTCTTCAAAATAAGGTATATTTAGTCAATTTTAAAACATATACATTTTGAGAAAAATCAAGTTGAAGACATGTTGCTGAAAATCCCATAGGAATGCATTGAAATCTGAACGTTCTATTGAGAAAAAGGTTGGTTTTTCCCTTGTAACTTTTTCCCGCATGTCGGCACCACCCTGATACTTCCTGGAAAGCAAGGTTACGTATAAAGACGTCATCAGTCAAATTTTAAAGAAAATCGAAAGACATACATTTTGTGTTTTGGCTCCCTGAATGAGTCTTTCAGAAACCTGTGACGTCAGACGTTTTGAGCCTTTGTAACTCCCGCGCTTGACTCATGCTAGGCTGCTTCCAATGCTCTCATCAACTGATTGACATCATGTGTGTGCTACTAGCCTTATTATATATACCCGTATGTGGATGCAAGTATCGATCATGGTTACTGGTTTAAAAGATAAATATTTTTGACACTTTACATGTATCTTTACAGTGTGCAGAACAAAAAACAAAGGTTGGTAATATAAAACCCACTCTCTTGGTGACTTTTAAATAAATGTTTCTACCGAAATGATTCATGGTAGTGATATGCAAATGTTCTTGTCACGTAGCACAAATCGGAACCAATCATAACCTTTTTTGTCTTTTAGGAAATGCAAAACTTCAACAAAAAAAACCCCGCAAATATTCTTTCTTTCTGGCAATCAATTTTGCAAGAAAAGAAATTCTATGGCAGATAAAAAAACAAGAACTACTGAAATTGCATTCATAGGTGAGGGGGAGCAACACATAGCCACTTGCAAAAGTTTAGGTATCATTTTAGATCCAAATAGTCTTAGGGTTTGTGGTAAATTACCATTAGAAACCTTAACAAATGGGATCATGATCGACATTATCACGCGTAGTCACAAATTAGTATTTCAAATGCCAGCGCACCTTGTAACGTTTAATATAATTAAAAATAACTTTAAACTCCACGAACATGACTTTGATGATAAAATATGGAACAGAGTACATACTGTTGTAAGTAAACTGATGAAACAATTTGATAATTTAGTCAGAGTTAGTGATAAAGAATCGTGTCTCGGTGTGGTGTTTGAGCTACTGCCTCCATAATATGGGCGTGAAGTTGTAGAAACTCCGCCCAAGCGTCTCATGATGCCAATGAGACAAGTCAAAATGACATTTTTGATGTTAGAGAAGCTAATGATTTAGTATTTGGTTTACAGGAACACGTTAGCATTGTTAACGCCACTAATATAGAGTACCAAATAGTAGAAGTAGATCAACTAAGGAACGTAAATATATGTGGCTTTAAATATACCAGGCTGAGAAAGAAAGAAAAGTCTGGTCAACGTAGCCTACGTAACATACATAGAAAAATTAAGAGGAAAGACAATCCCAGACGATCACCTTGAAGTTCGATGTAAAGGGAATTTGCAATTGTTCGAGCAGGTAAATACAGAGCTCAAAACAGAGAGAGATTAGAGCAGAATATTGACAGCTTGCAATTCCAAATGTTTGTTTTAGGGTAAAAGATAAAAGCAAAACCCACAAGAGGAAAGATGTAACTTTACCGGACAAAATGACCAATTTAAATGACCAAATACTGTAGGCCTACTGGCAGGGCCACCCATAGAAATGGCTGGGCCCCTGAAAAAGTCCAGTGAATGGGCCCCCCCCTAATAGGTCTTTAGGCTACTTATATTAACGCATATACGTGTGCCCTCTCTCTCTACATAACACATATGTAAACTCCCATTACTGAGACTTACTCAGTAATGGGAGCTACATTATAGAAAAACAAATTCAAAAACAAATATAAACATCTTTATACATAAAACTTAAACATAAAGTTTAATAAATATAACTGAGGCCTTAACAACTTGTGTGGCACCGCGCCAGACACACACACACATAAAAATAACAATTTGACACACTGAGATCTGCTACACTCACACACATTTTCTAGTATAAAATGCAATTTACCTGCCTTCATCTTTGCCTGTTATACAGCTATCTTCCTTGTCTTTCTGGATGCAAAGTCTTTTATAATGTATTTGAAGTCAATTTGTTGAGCCATTTCACACGCAATGGCAAGTATTGTGATTGAGCCTCTCCTGGCTCATTGTGGAGCGCAAGTCATTTTTATGATTTTGAGTTTACTTAAGGACCTTTCTCCTCCTGCCACAGTTAAGTGGTTAAGGTAAAGTGCAGAATATCCTCAGAGCAATGAGCAATGCAGAACATGCGCTTTCTCAGTGTCAGCTTTGCTCAAACTAGCTTCCTCTTGGCTAGCATCGTGGCTACTGCTGCTCGTCTCTGCCATAGATGTATCGATGGTCTCTGCAGCCTGGCTGGAAGCATCTTTCGAAGTTGACTGGAAAGCAAGCAACAACAACCATTATCTAGCATTGTCACCGGCTAACTTGGTCTAGCATTATGTTGTGTAGTCTGTCCTGTACCCTGACTCTGTTTAATAATCAACACTTGGTCCAACCCTGCGTTCGCACCACTCGTTACAAAGGGTGAGGTCTTCACTGGTTAAGCCAACAATACAATGTTTATGTTTGCTTTTTTTAAGTAGGCCCTAATCGTGAGTATTTCAGTTCAAAATAAAATTAGTTATCATTTCTTAAAATATTTAGGAAGAAACATGATTATTGCTGGCATCGCGGCTGGAGGACAATGAAGATAGGTATAGAACGCTTGTTATAAAGCTTAGAGAGTGGCAGGCAGACAGCAGGCAGTTTATGAAGGGTGAGGTCACTCTGTTTGAGGATGTAGACATCCACAGAGGACCCATCTTAGATATGTTGTTGGAGTCAACATCAGAAGAGTTTGATGCTATGACTCAACAAGTTCTAGAACTTGTATCTGCTAGTTTAGTGAAAGTTTGCTGTAGGTTGGTAGCGGACCACTTGGAACATGGACGGTATGATGATGTGTCTGAAGATCAGTATCATGTCCTCAGATCAGTGCCCAAAACAAATGTTTCATGCGAGAGGGATTTTGGGATATTTGATTAGATCAAAGTTCAGGGCAAGTAAAATAGCATTAGAGGGTATGGTCATGTTTAAGCAGAATAGGTCCTGGGAATGGTTGTCAGGGTTAGATCCAGATAGAAAAGCTGAAGTTCTCGCCTCAGCTCGGACATCTGTGAAAGGATTTATAAATAGGTTTGTAGTCTTGCAATTGGTATGTAATATTCAGACTGTATTGGGTAAATACTCATTTGTTTGGTTTTAGCATTGGGTTGTCTGATCAAGTGGGCCTGTGCGGCACTGACAGACTTAGCTTTGCAGTGTGTCATTTGGCTATTGGTTTGTAATATTCAGGCTTTGTGGTAGCTTGAGGATATTCATGATGGACCATTTTGTGATATGAGACAGGGGGCCCCAGTAGGGGGTGACTCCCTGTTAAGCCAAATGGTCTGCCATAATATCTGATAGCTGCATTGGGTAAGTAGTGGTAGTATTTGTTTGGTTTTAGCATTGGGTTGTCTGATCAAGTGGGCCTGTGCGGACACAGACAGACTTAGCTTTGCAATATTAAAACGGACTATGTCTATAAAAGTAGATACAGGTAGGATTAGAAGTAGTAGCTGATTTAAACTGTTGTATTCTATTTTAGATAATTAAGCAATAAGCCCCAAGAGGCCGTGGTTTACGCTGATTTTAGAACAGTTAAGGGGAGTTGTTAGGCACGACGCGAAGCGGAGTGCCGAAAACCCCCTTACCTTTCTTGGAAGTCGCTTTGGATAAAAGCGTCTGCTAAATGAATAAATGTAAATGTAAGTAGTACAGTTTGGTGATATGACACAGGGGGCCCTGTAATGGGGTGACTCCCTGTTAAGCCAAACTGTCATAGCTAGTATAGAAGTAATAGATAAAAGTTGCTCCCCTGAACCTTCACCATGGATGCAGAGGTGCCCAATTGTCCTCTGAGAGCTATCAACCTGTAGTTTTTTTCACAGGCAATGACTAAATTTTGGACCATAAGTTTCACATCCCTATAAATAAAGTATATTATTTATAATGCGATTAGTGTATACTTTTTATCCATCATAAACAAACGGACGTGTTCAAATCAAGGTATTTGAAAATAATGGGCAATGTCACAACAAGGACACACAAACACCCTGTTCAACGTTAAATACACCCCCAAGTGGCCAACAATTTACATTACAGCAGTAATGCTAAACGGGACAAACATTTGCATATTTGTGGTCTCGATTTAACATAATTATTTATAGCGAAGTACTGGACACCGCATTAGCTCGCAATGTACAAAGAATGTAAGTCTGGATAAGAGCAGAGAATCTGATAAGAGCATCTGCTAAATGACAAATGTAAGTCATATTTCCCGCCCTGGCTAGAAGCAGAGCTCTGTGACGTAGAACAATGGCGTTCTAAAAGGGAGCTTGACAGCTTCTCGGTGCCACAAAACTCAAGGCTTAAAGCGGTGGAACGTTTAAACAAATTACCTAAAATCACGCCTAAAAACGGGATTTGTGAGAAAACTAATAGAGGTAACTGAAATCTGACTTCGAATAAGTTTAAGTTACGTTAGGTTACATACGGAATTGAAAGAAAAACGGAGCAAAACTGATTGAAAACTGAAACGGAGCATGTGGGCAAAGTAGAATGTGCGCAGTCTTATGATATGCCCCCGGACAAAGCCTTGGTCGTAGGATACTTCGATTAGGTGCTCAGTTTTGTTCCAGATCACCAACTTTAAGTGCTGAAGCCCTGTGAAGTGCATCCCAATTTGCACCTGTATGTAGTAGCCGTTTGGACCATTGCAGGCAATATGGTTGCGAAAAAATGTGAACAATGGAGCGCATGGACATGGCCTCTTCATAGCTGGTTGGTCGTAGCACTCTCTATCTAACCACTCGTTCAGGTGCTTTCTCGAGTGTTTGCAACCAACTACCGGACACGTCGTTCCCGAACCACTTTTCTTCATGTTGTAAATTTTATATTCTCTTTGTCACTGCGATATCAGTGCTTTGTCGACACAACAGTGCTAGCTAGCAAAACAAACCCAGCCCGCCAGAACGGAAGTGGGTTGCATCGAGGGTAGGATTTAGGATGTAGAGCGGAAACGGCTCAAAAACTTGTGTAATAAACGCTGCAGCGTTTAATCGCAGAAATACCTTTATCAATACTTTAGGTATTGACCACAAATTAACCACAACTTACAATGTATTTTAACTGTATAAAAGAATAAACACAGGGGTAATACAGGAATGTAGCAATCTCACAACTTGGCCCCGAATTAAGTAAATGTAAGAGATAGTCAAGTTAGAATTGCATGTAATCACGTTTAAAAGTTTAAGGTTTGTTTGTCTTGATGTAGCCTCGAGGCATACACTGCAACATTTTGACCCTTTTTGACACATTTATAAGATAATACTTTATTTGTCCTGCAGTGGGGACATTGCAGAGACTTTGAGACTTCTTAGACAAGTGCGACAAAATCTAACTGTTAAACCACTCTATAGCGTGCTGGCAGACTACCTCTGCCAAGATCCCAAAATCGCATTTTGGTGCGTCCCAGTCTTTTACAGAAGGTAAACTGTCTAGTAGTGGGCTGCTGGGCTTGCCAGTTTCATGGCACATAAGGAGCAAAACAGCTTTTTGTTGAACGCAGTTTGGGAATTTGCACACCAATTCCTCTATCTGTGACTGAACACTCAGCAAAATGTGAGCCAGCATTGCTGAGCTCCACTCTCAGGGCAGAGAGAGATCATAGGTGGAGCTCTCCCCGTAGTCATCACAAGAGACGTTTACCCAGTACTTTCTCCTGTCCCTGAACATCTATGCAACCTGACAAATAGACACAATGGCAAACTAATGGCAAACTCACATGAGAACATACTTAATAATAATAATAATAATTCATTTTATTTGAGGGCGCCTTTCAAAGCACCCAAGGTCACCTTACAGGGCATAGTTAAAAAACAAAATCAACAATGATAAAAAACAAGAACAAGACACATTAAAACAATTTACACAGGGGTGGTGAGATGTGTGATAGACAATGAATTATATGGAATATGACAGTTTGAAAAGATGGGTTTTTAGATGGGTCTTGAATGTGGAAAGAGTGTCGGAGTTACGAATGACAGGTGTGAGGGCATTCCAAAGGTGGGGGGCAGATCGGCTGAATGCCCTGGACCCCATGGTAACCAGACGGGCGGGTGGAACAGTAAGTTGAGTGGAAGAGGAGGACCGGAGAGTGCGGGTGGGGGTGTTGAAGTGTAGGAGTTCACAGATGTATGGAGGGGCGAGGTTGTGGAGGGCCTTGAAGGTGAGGAGCAGAATCTTGTAGTGGATGCGGGTTTTGACCGGGAGCCAGTGAAGCTGCTGAAGAACAGGAGTGATGTGATTAATGGAGGGGGTTCTGGTGATGATACGGGCGGCAGAGTTCTGGACCAGTTGGAGTTTACGGATGGACTTGAGGGGGAGACCGAAGAGGAGGGAGTTACAATAATCAATGCGGGAAGTGACCAGGGTGTGAACCAAGATGGCTGTGCTATGGGGTGTGAGGGATGGGCGGAGGCGGTTGATGTTGCGGAGATGGTAATAGGCAGACCTGGTGATGTTATTGATGTGTGCTTGGAATGATAGTGTGCTGTCGAGGATGACACCCAGACTCTTAACCTGAGGGGAGGGGGAAACTGAAGTGTTGTCGATAGTGATGGAAAAGCTGTCAGGTTTTGTGAGGGTTGATTTGGTGCCGATGAGGAGAATTTCTGTTTTATTGCTGTTGAGTTTGAGGAAGTTGCAGGTGAACCAGGATTTTATTTCTTGTAGGCAATCGGAGAGGGAGGTGGGAGGAAGGGTAGAAGTGGGCTTGGTGGATATATAGAGCTGGGTGTCATCCGCGTAGCAGTGAAAATGGATGTTGAATTTACGGAAAATATGGCCAAGGGGAAGTAGATAGATGATGAACAGGAGGGGGCCTAGGACAGAACCCTGGGGAACACCGGTAGTGACTGGAAGTAACTGGGATTTGAAAGTTTTGAGTTGGATGAACTGAGTGCGGCCGGAGAGATATGATTTAAACCAGTGCAGGGGTGTGTCAGTGATACCAATGGAGGCCAGTCTGTCAAGGAGGATGTTGTGTGAAATGGTGTCGAAGGCCGCACTCAGATCAAGGAGGATGAGAATGGTGAGATGTCCGGAGTCTGCTGCCATGAGAAGGTCATTGGTGATTTTAACAAGGGCTGTTTCTGTGCTGTGGAGGGGGCGGAAACCAGATTGAAATTGTTCATAAAGATTATTGAAGGATAAGTGAGCTTGAACCTGAGATGCTATTGTTTTTTCCAGAATTTTTGATATGAAAGGGAGATTTGAGATTGGACGGAAGTTGATGAAGTTGTTGGGGTCAGCACCAGGTGTCTTGAGTATGGGGGTTATAGCAGCTGTTTTGAAGGATGAGGGGACGAGGCCGGAGCTGAGGGAGGAGTGTATGATGGACGTTATTAAGGGGGAAAGAGATAGTAGGCAGCCTTTAACTAAAACAGTAGGAATAGGGTCCAGCTGGCAGGTAGATGATTTGGACTTTCGGATGAGGTCTGAGATTACTTACTAGTATCCAATGACTAGTCCTATTGATTAGTGAGAGTTCTGTTGATTAGTAAATACCATAAGTACACAGGAAATTTTCCTCCACACACCCTAGTCCCTTGTACGAAATTATACAAAATGTTAATCTGTATGCCTGATGTGTCTGATTGTATATGTGTGCGTCTTCCCCTTAGATTTTCTGTCTGCAATGTACCGGCCATTTTGATTTCCTGTTTTGGCTCCTTCTCGTCCCTTTTGACGTGCCCGCATGGAAAAGATTTTAGGATGGTAAGCACACAGTTGCAGACCGTTTTGCAAAAAAAAAAATATCTTCAGTCGAAGTTTAAACGATTCTTCCATCACTGTCTGGTGTTTCAGCATTTTATATAAAAAAACCAATGCAGACTACACTGGTTACAGTTACATCTATATGTATTTGTTCATTCAACTTAATTAACTCAGTTCAAGCGATTTCTGTGAATGCACGCAGGTGCAGTTGGTTGCATTCTGGTAGCTCAACCAATAGATTAAAACAGACGTCATATTGTAAAAAATATTCCCATTACTACCATACATATTGTAACATTTTGCATTGTGATGTATTGTGCCACAATATATTGCTACACCCCTACCCTGCAGTAAATACACTTAAAAAAGCTTTTCATTTAAGAAACCTACACAAAAAGGATTCGGTTACAAAAGCGTCTTGGGCAGAGTAGAAAGCAACAGTCTGACATGGAAGGTTGCAAAGTCATTTGCTAATCTTTATTTGAAAATTGCATTGCCATTCACCCAATAAATCTCATCTAAGGCACTGCTGAACATGTTGGTTCATTAGGGACATTTACTACTTTTTTTTGCATAATTGAAGAAATCTCATAGGAGATGTGTATTTCGTCTTAAAGCAGGCAGATATGAAAATTATTTCTGATTCATCTTTACAAATGATGTTCAGAACCATAACAAATACTTTTATTAATGAAAAGCTTTCCTGACGACTAAGAAACAAAATTCTTAGCAGACCACACACTAAGTGTATATGCTGCTCATCACACAAACTTGTATTGCAATGATAACGCCACATTCTTGCTAAAAGGTACTTTTAATGTAGCCTGGCTCTGCCCTCATTTTGCTTGTTTTTTGGAAAGAACATTTTTGTAGGTCCAATCAGCGAACAGAGGGAGTGGATGACAATGATGACGTTGATGTTGTGCACTAGTTTGAGTTGTAGTTCAGTGGTGGAGAAAAATGTGAGCGAAGCTATTCGGTCCATTGTGGCAACGCTGCCAAATATCCAGGAGCTAGCTGCCGTAGCTGGAAAATCAAACTTTTCCCGAACCCCGTGGGTAGGAGGGCCACAACATCATGGCCACCAACAAAACTCAGCAAAGAATGTTCTTACTCCGGCTTTAACTTCTGGATAGTCGGCAGCATTGCCACAACGGACCAAATGGCTTCGCTCACATCTTCCTCCGCCGCCATTACTGAAATACAACTCAAACTAGCGCACAATATCAACATCATTCTCAGCCACTCCCTCTGTTGGCTGATTGGACCGCCAAAATTGTTTCTGGCAAAGACTGACTAATATACATCTTGACATACACCACTTTGGTGGGACCACTTCCTACATAAATTCATCCTGATCTTCAATTGACAGATGATTGTCAGTACAGCCCAATAGTTTTCGAACCTTCCAGAAATGCTCTTAAATGATGACCCATTTAAAACAGTTTTCAGAAAAATGTTCTCCTAAATGTTTGTAGAGTAATTAAAAACTTCCTAAGAATCCAATTTTCATGGAAAAAGCAGGACCATCCATTTGCGTCATCTCTCAATTTGAAAAGCGATATTTCCTTCTGAAAAGGATTAAATTGGACTAGGCTTTTTTGTATGACATGGCATTTACTCTTGTTACTAATCAGAATTCATGAAAAAAGGTTTAATTATATAAAAATTCCATCACCATGAACTCAGAAGAAAAATTCAGATTTTCCCAATTACAGAAAATACACAATTAATACATTTTTCATCTGTCCTCTTCCCGAAACATATTTTTTTGTTTCTTACATTATAGCAGCAAAAACAGTTCTTTAGAACAAAATTTCAAGAATAATCTTCAAAAGTCCAATTAAAATAGTCCAGAAAATTGACTCCTCCTCCTCAAAGTCTTCATCTGGTCCTTGGCGGTATTTCTGTGGCCTTATTCTGTCCTCTGAGGTGTAAAAGCTTTTATCAAAATGATCCTTGGGAGCAGTCTGATCATAAAACACACGCATCTCAAACTCACTCTCCTGGTGGGAAGGGTGTCCATAGATTCCAATCCCAACTGGCCTTACAAAGTCCCTGGGTACCACAACTGCATCTTTACCGCATGTCACCGACTGCAGTTTGTAAGTGTCAAAACTTGGTCGCAGGGTCTTGTCAGACACATATAGGTCAGCGTCTCCTTTCAGGCTACGCAAAAGCAGAATGATCCTACCATCGTGGTTAAGACGCAAGTAGCTGTAGTTACCGGCTCCTATGTGGCCCTGGACCACATGCAGCAGCAGCCATTCTTCAGAGACAGCATCTTCCTCAGAAGGATGCAGGAATCCCCTAGCCTGGGACAGGAAGACAGCAACTGCCAGGAGACAGCTGGACAACACCATGGTGGAGATGTTCAATCACCGACAGGTTATCACCATTATTCTAGCATTTGTTGATAACCTGGAGAACAGTATAAAAGGGACATTTGAAATATGAGATATTTAATTAGATATAAAAAGGTAAAAACTAGCTTAGCTTTTATCCCCTATTTCTTAACTATCAGCAATGGTGATCAATGCTGATTATTGCTGCTAGTTTTATTTTGATTGTTAAAGAACACTGCTATGGTGGGACCTATATAAGAAACAACTCGGACATAACACCTTTACAGCTGTGGCCTACATTTACAGACAGTGGGTTGTAATCTGATGCACAAATTTGTTCAGAATTTCCCCCTCCCTGTCTGAATGAATTGCAACCAGGATATTCAGCCAGGTGGAACATGAGAGTATACTGAACAAGATTTGTTAGCATGTCATTGATCAAGATTGATAAGATATCCTGAACAGAATAAATACGATCCTTAATAGATTTGAACACATTGCATAGGTTTTCCATCTGCTAGAGACAGATTCCTTAAAATGCAAATGTTTTTAATGTACCTGGCTACGACATTAACTCCTATATTTGTCTCATTTTATATTTTTGAAATTTGTATATTTTTTTCTGATTAATTCTGATTTGGCACTAAGGGACTAAACACGCTTGACTGATTCAGTGGGCGCGGGCCGCTGATGGTTTGCTAGTTAATCTGCGGACCCTGATGATGAGCTAAAAGGAACACATATCCACAACCTGGATGAGTAACTAAATGACTGTGAATATGAGTGAAAACTCTCGGTCGGGCTGTGACTATGGGGCATGTGTCAACCGAGCTCGTAAAACAAATGCCTCTTAGCTCAATTGGATAGACCTACAACCAATCAGAGCAACGTAATATGTTGTTTGTTGAAAATGAATTCAACCCATGTGCTCTTTGGTGACGTTGTTGATTACGTTTCTGTTGATCATCTGTCCATCATCGTATAAAGCCCGCCCTGACAATTTAATTGGTCCACCCAGATCCTGGTTTTCTGTAGTTGTCCCCAATACGAGTAGCCTGGTCCTTACCAGACCCTCGTACATTTCATTTGTACAGAGGGTCTGAGATCTCTCCATTGACAAACGTTAACTTCCTTGAAGGCGGGTCCTCTGTTGAAGTTTAAAACTATTGGATCCGCCCAGAGCCACTCTGATTTGCCATAACCAATCGCAAGCGTTCGCCTTAGCCAACTCCTTCATCACTACTGTAACGGAGCTAGCTGCCGTAGCTGGAAAATCTAACTTTTCCCGAACCCCGTGGGGAGGAGGACCACAACATCATGGCCACCAACAAAACTCAGCAGAGAATGTTCTTGCTCCGGCTTTAACCTATGGATATTCGGCAGCGTTGCCACAACCGCAGAATAGTTTCGCTCGCATCCTTCTCCGCCGCCATTACTGAACTACTCAAACTAGTGCACGACATTAACGTCATCGTTCTCAGCCACTCCCTCTGTCCGCTGATTGGACCTACAAAAAAATAGTTGCTGGAAACCGACTTCAGAGCCGAGCTCCCAGACCTAGTACAGAAGCAAAATCCAAATTGAGCGGAAGTACGTAGGAGGGCAGAGCCAGGCTACAATACGAGACCCTCCAGACCCAACTTCCCGACCAAATTTTTTTGTGGGTGGGACGAAGTTGGGCTGGCAGCCAGGCTAACAAAAGGCACCTGATATACCTAAATTACTAGCTAACCAAACCTTCCTTATCTTATCCGTATTTTCTTCTGTCTCTGTTTGTGTTTAACGAGCTGCTTAAGCAGCCCACAGAGCCATGCTCCCGGTGACTATGTTTTGAATGATCAGCAGCGCGGCGGGGGAGGGGGAGGCTAATTTTAGTAATTTTATTAAACAATTGATGTACGTTTGTGCACCAGTGATTTGATTAAATGACATGACTCATCTCTCGATAGGCCTTCATAAGTTAATGTTACATTATATTACCCACCAGTCTCGGTAAGCTCGGACCTTGTTGATCTTCGGGTTTTGGGAAATTTGGAACCAGGTCCTTATAGAACCGGGTATCGATCCCCATCCCTACTAATGTAATGATTGTTTTTGTTTTTACAGTTTATTACTTACTATAGTCTTTTCCTATTTGACCTACACCACAATTTCATATATTTATAAAAATATTTACAGAATATCCTTATTCTTCTGATAACCAGTAGCAGCTAATCAAAATATATACTCTACTGCTTTTTACAATGGGAGAAAATGAAGTGAGAAGAATTAAGTTTAAGTTATCGTTGATGCGGCCCTCCAACACACTTCAGGTTTCTCATGTGGCCCCTTGGAAAAAAAATTGCCCACCCCTGTATTAAACTATGGAGTGACCAAAAGAAAGGACGTGGGGTACATTTTTCATGCTCAAGATCCAAAGCTTACCACCTCATCTGTGAAACATGGTGGAGGTAGTGTTATCACATGGGCATGTCCTGCTGCCACTGGAACTAGATCACTTGTACTGACCGCTGACATTTGTTAGGGATGTAACCTGTGTATGAGGAAAAAAATAAAATGTAATGTCTTCAAATCCAATAAAATGCCTCGAAAAACATTAGACAGCATGTTATGAGACAGCACTTTGCACCACCTTACAACTCTGACACATTTTCAACTGCTCAATGACTGCTCAAATGACACATCAGGTATCATGTGTACAATTTATTTTAATTTGCCAGTGAGGTACTAGATACCATTTATTTTTCTATTTATCAGTGATTTTTCCTATTGAATCATAAATGGTATATTGCAATTGATTATACTTATGTTGCATATATTTTGAGAATAAAGGCAGGGTAGGCAAGTTGTGCGAAGCTAGCTATTTTAGCTTATTTTTGACACGATTCAAACCAAAATATCCCACCTTCTTCCTTCAAAGCCACTCCCACAAAACTACAGTAAGGAGTATTGAATGGAGGGGCAGAACGCACACAGGTCGGTAGGTAGACAGACAGACAGCCCGTCCAATCAGTAGTCAGGGTACCCCTTGATGATTGGTCGTGTTTATTACAGTATTGCAACGCCCACAGATTTCATATTACCGTCAAACCTTTAGATATATTGGTTGCCATCAAGACATGAGGTTACTTTAGGCAAATAAGACAAAAAGTGCTTCTCAACAACACTGCCCACCCTGCCTTTAATATCTGTATTACAAAAATGGATGATGTTGATATATAGAATTTAAGCATGATAAAATAAGACAGTGATGTATCATTTGAGCATTTGTTTTGCATTTGAAAGTTAGATTGAATTGTGAATAGTGCATACCATTGAGCCCACAAGGCCAGTGATGTTTCCCTGCGGCAGTTAGTAAAGCAGTCAGAACATCACTCACGTCTTCCAATGTTCATAGTTATTTGATGTAGGCCTAGCTAGTAAGGGGCCATCCTAAAGTAACAAATAAAAACAATCATGTTTTTGTGGGGACACTGCTAAAACTGGTGACTTGAGCCAGCTATGAGGGTCGTACGACTGTATGGACAGTGCCAATAACATACCTTAAGAAAAACAGTTTTACATTTCCTCAATGTCTTAGCACTTAATATGCATGCCAATGGAGCTTTAACGCTATTCTATACTGTACATTTATATTATATTTATGTTCATGGTAGTCTTGTACTGTATAACAATTCCCTTCACGGATCAATCACTCTACTGAGTTGGCCAATGACAGTAAATTCCACAATATTTGTTGAGCAGCTCAAATGAGTTAGTGTTGTTCGGCTGTAGTAAGATTTTGTATTTTATATTTTGTCGAATATAGTCAGCTTGAATGACTGTCATTACGGATAGTTTCGATTGACAACAAGCTTTAAAAAGAATGTCAGCCCCAATGTTTTATTCCTTTATCCTGATTCAAAACAGATCGGGTTGAAAACTAACTATTGCTACCTAGCACTAACTTGGCTAAAGCTAGTGCTAACTAGCGCGATCTGCTCTGGCGATTAGACCTCCTGATGCAAAATAGTTCGGGTGGAAAACAAACTTGCAACCTCAGCTAAATAACGAGCGCTAGCTAACTCAATCTGACCCGTTACTGTACATCTCAACGTTGTATGTAAATCATTTGCACAGTGAGGATTAACGGGGAGGTTTGTAAATCCAAACTTTCACGCGTAGGGCCCTAACTACTAGCCTAGGACTACAGGAGCACGTTGGCACTATTATTATAGTAGGCTAAACTAGTTCTGCTGTCAATAGTTTTGACACCAGCTATCTAGCTCACATGCATGAAAAGTATGCAGGATTTGCATATCATTCACACATGGTTATGGTTACGTATGCCTACCAGCACATTTGAATGATCCTAGACGAGTCATCAGACTGCTAGCTAGCTCTATCAGTAGTACGGTAAAGACCACATAAAAAAAGCTTGGCACGCTTGCTGGCATTTGAATAAGGTTTTAAAAGATTAGCTAACGTGGTGGATTCTGATCTAAACTTCAAATAGTTTATTATCTTACCGTAAATAACTGCGTACTTTGTGTTATTAATACATATTCAATTTCGTAGACACAATACAATATAGTTAAACACCCCACTGTTTTTTTCAGTGCGCGCCGGAACAGGAAGTGTCTTCTTCTTCGATTTAATGGCGGGTGACAACCATAGGCTGCGTCTGAAACCGCTAACTCGTTCTCTCATTTACTATCCCCTATGTAGTGAAGGGCAGTGAGTGCACTATATTTCAGCAGTGAGTGAATGAAATGAGTGAGCGATTGCAGACGCTGACATAAATTCCCAGCTTCAGAGAGCACTCGGGTATGGAAGGCCCAGTGGTCAAGTATTAAGACGCCCCCGTGTGTCAACCACATGTAATTACCACCAACTTGGAAAGCAAAGTCGCCGTCCTTTGCGCCTTGCTTGACGCGGCCCTGTCTCAACCACGCGGAAAAAAGGCAGACTTGCAGGCTAGTCGCCGTCATTTTCGCCTCAAATTTTATGGAAGGCCACTTTAAACGTCTTAGAAACTCATGTTAACACGAACAAAAAGTAAGCCTTTTTCTGTTGTATTCAAGCTGGCTACATATGTATTTAGTTAGATATACAAAATGTATTTATTTACTGATATATTAGTTGCATTACCAACTCTGCTAGCGAACGTTGACAGTGTGTTTTGCTTGTTTTGTTAAGATTTAGGCTTAATCTCAATACTCTGTCTTGCCCCTACCCCTTACCCCTAGCCCTAAGTTTACCCCTAGCCCTTGACCCTCGAAACTGAGGGTTGCTAGTGGAGTTTAGTTAAAACTGTACACATACTAGTCAGAGAAATGCAGACTGTAAATGCAAATCAGCTATGTAACAATAGCATTGCAAACTAGCGATTTTTTTTTACGTTTCAATTAAGAACATGGTTGCAAATATATATGTACATGACTGTGTATAGCACAAAACAAGACTGTTGTAATTTTGTTATCAATTATTTAAGCCAAAAATATTACGTTAATCGGACTGGATGATCTGTCTGCCATTGTTGCCAGTCGCTCAATATTCTACATACCCCTAGGTTTCAAGTAAGCTCCTGTTTTCACTTGGTTTTAAGGGGTGTATACCCCTTTGTCTAAGCCCTACCCATCGCTCAAAAAGAGTATTGGGACACCACTTACTCTCACGTGAACGCGCAAAACTAAGGGGTAAGAGTAAGACAGAGTATTGGGATTCGGCCTTAGAGTTGAGAGTAAAACGTGTCTGACACAATTTGACCTCTGAACAGTGCCATAAAGAGGACAGAAGAGGACAGAGGATTGAAACGTCTCGTCTCTCATCATTTAATATTACACAAGACACAATGAAGGGTTTAACAAGGCTGGACAGCCATAGTTCACAACCGTTACAATGGTGCCGTGATTTCCCGGATCACAACAGCAGATCAGCGCTAGTCTGGTCGCTGCGGGAAGTTGCTTGTATCTGTCATATTGGTACTGTTTACATTAAGAAATTGTTTTTATTTACATGTGTAGGGGGTTAAATATTGGCCAAGCAACCAAAACAAATTCCCCTATGGTTTAAAGGAAGATGGGAAACTGAACAGTGTATTAGCATGAACCAATAATGCCAATACCAATAGAATTCCAGGTATTTGACAATATGGGTTAAAGCAGAGCAAGAATGGTCAAAGTACGGTTAAATGAAATATGCATTTAATAACATTGCAAATGAATGAAATCAATTACAAGGCAAACATGTTACAAAATGAAGGCTTTAAATCTTACCCACTCTACCATGATCATTGTAAATCAGAGAGAAAGCAAGAGGTGAGCAAGGAGTAGGACAGTAGGACAAGGGAGAACTGAGGAGAAGGTCTCAGGAGATGTAGAATCCAAAGAACAATGCATTACAATTCCCTTTATACACAAGAACAACCAATCAGACCACATCTTGAATGGGGTGTGAGAGCCATCAAGTTGAGACCGTCCAGAAACTCTAGACTTAAGCATATGAGAGGTGGGGGCAGGTTTGACACCCAGCCTTACACATGTATACTGCAACTTAATGTTTTATATTTGGATCTTTACTATGTCTATGAGTGACAGTTAGCATTCATGTGGCACTAGTCACATACATACATACATACATACATAAGCTATTTTAATTTCTGACTTTTACGACACGTATGGTACACTAGGAGAGTCTGCAATGGATTACTGGATTTGTCTCAATAAAGCCATGGATTTGGTGGATGAATGTTTGCGAAAGCTATCATCTTTTAGTTACAGTCAGCTGAGCAGTGGTCGGCGAGTGAAATTTAGGATAAAATCGATGAGAGGCCAGAAGTGGAGAAGCAGGCCTCCCATTCTTGTGTGTCATTGTCACAGCCTTCGACGGATGTGTCTATGAGTTCAATGGCTTCAGTGCTTGCCCAGGCGCCTCCAGCTCCTGCTCCGGCTGATGCCGCCTACATGAACAGTCTGGTGAGCTTGCTGGATCAGCTGTGTCACCCGCACTTGAAGAGGGCCTGTGTGGCTGAAGTTCAAGATACCAGCAACACTATGCAGCCACACCAGTAGGTGACAGGATAATTGTACAGGGTAGTGATAGGGTTGGAGTTTTCAGTGAGTTGGTTTACGTGGCAGTTAAGGTCAATGGTAAAGAGACGCTCCAGGGAATGCTTGACTGGGGTTCAATGACTTGTACAATTAGCAACACGTGTGTAGAACGGCTGCAGGCTGCTGGTGTTCTACCAGACAAACATCAATCAGAGGAGAACATTGTATTGATCGGCTGTGGGGGTCAGCTTACACAACCTAAAGGCATCTATGATCTGGAATTGGAGTTGTATGGCACTCGTTGCGTTGTCCCCACCCTGGTGATAGCAGGTCAACCACTGGACCTCATTGTTGGTTCTAATGTGATCAAGTACCTACTCTGTTCCATGAAGAGTTCTAGTGAATATTGGGATCTTACCTCAAGGCAGAACAGACAGTGCAACACAGAGGTTGACCAGTTCCTTGACATGATGTCCAATATCCACCATTGGAGGGGAGATGTGGAGCAGCCACGCTTCTGCAACGCTATGCAAATGAGGGAAATTTCCCGCTCATGTTCCTGTGTCTCCAGGCAGTACAGTGGTTGTGGAGCCCACCACATCCAAAGTCATGCCGCGTAACATCATGTTTGGTTGCGTCCATGTGGGGGGACAGGTGGGTCCCTAACCCATGACCATTGTCAACCCAACAGACAAGCCTATCACTTTGAAGCGAAACAGTAAATTGGCAGATGTTTCTCTGTGTGTAGCTGTGTGTGGACATGTTCCAGGGCAGTCACTCGACTCCAGTGACGTGCCCTTCCATTGTTACCTCTGTGTTAGATGATTTTCTGTCGGAGGATGGGCCAAGGAAAGCACCACAATTTAAAAGAGTTGACTTCGTTTATTAAATCGAGCTGCTCGGATCAGGTCACCACGACAGGCAGAGTGGTTGGCATGAGTGAGAAACATGTCTCTCAGATGGACATTATATGCATGAGCTGGACCATACAAATATAGCAACCACCAAAACATGTCCTTCAACGGTACACATTCCACAACTTAAGGCACAGGATAACAACACACAAGTGATGTGGTCATAGCTCATCATTTATACCATTGCAACTGCATGTTGCCCTTTCCGCAGGTTAAAGTGCACATTGTCCAATCTATATGTGTATTGTCACTAGCCCACTGCGTGACCTCTTGACCACAGCAAGAGACAACCTCACATATGTATAGAAAACCCGCGTATCACTCTGGCAGTGACCTTCCACATGCAGAGAAAAGTCTTGCAGAATTGGGGCTTGGTTATATTGACATTGCCTCGGACCAGATAAATGATTCCACCAGACGTGGCCTTACTCAGTTGCTGACAGAGTATCGGGATATCTTCTCAAAGGACACACTAGATTGTGGCAACGCCAAGGGTTATGCCCACAGAATCCATCTTACTGATGACCACCCCTTTCGGTTCCCGTACAGGAGAGTGCCACCGGCCCATTACGACAAGTTGAGGCACACCCTAACAGACATGGAGGATAAGGGAATAATCAGGAAGTCCATGAGTGATTTTGCATCACCCCTTGTGATGGTCTGGAAGAAGGACAGTGGTTTGCGAATTTGCACGAACTTCCGATGGCTTATCGCCAGGACTTTAAAGGACGCCCACCCATTGTCACACCAATCAGCCTGCTTGGTAGCCCTGGGAGGCAGCCCTGGGAGGCAGCACAGTGTTCAGCACGATGGACCTCACTTCGGGCTTTTATAACATCTCTATGCATGAGGAGGATAAAACACAGCCTTCACGACACCACTGGGATTGCATGAGTACAATCAGATGCCCCAAGGCTTATGCAATAGTCATGCGTCCTTTATTAGAATGATGCTTGGGATTTCTGGGGACCTGAATTTCACCAAGCTTCTGTGTTACTTAGACGACCTGCTGGTCTTCGCACCATCCGAAGAGGAGGCTTTGACCAGGTTTCGCATTGTGTTGCAGAGGTTGTGGGAGAATAATTTGAAGTTGGCTCCCAAGAAATGCCACCTGATGCAGAAGAGCATCAAATTTCTCGGTCATGTCGTTGATGGCACTGGTGTGTCCATGGACGTTGGCTGTGTCCCATCTGTGCAGAGGATAAAGTCATTTCTGGGGATGGAATTTTATTACCAGCACTTCATCCCTGATTGTTCATCTCTTGCGAAGCCCCTATTTGCACTGACAGCTGGTCAGAAGAGAGGGGGGGAGGATCGCTAAGGACAAGAGGAGACCGGGTGCATTCCGGAAACTAACTCCATCTGACTGGATGGCGGAATGTGAAGCTGCATTCAATATGCTGTTGGAGTGCTTGCCCATCCAAACTTCGAGGAACCCTTCATCTTCTCTGTGGATGCTTCATTGGACGGATTGGGCGTGGTACTGTCTCAGGTAGCACCAGGAGAAGACAGAGCATGGCTGACTGCTTTTGTGAGCAAAAGATAAGTGCAGCACAACGGAGGTATTCAGCCCACCGGCTAGAATTCTTGGCTTTGAATTGGAGCGTCTGCGAGAAGTTCTCCCATTGGTTGAAGGGCCATACCTTTGCAGTTTGGACTGACAACAATCCGCTTACTTACCTTCTCACAAAGCCTTAACTTGATTGTTGTGAACAGCGATGGGTTGCTAAGCTGGCATCCTACACTTTTGATCTTAAGCACATACCGGGGATCAAGAATGTTGTTGCTAACACACTGAGCCGAGACCTATTTGCCAAGGCAGTGGGTAAGAGATTGCTCGGGGAACCATACCATTGTCTCCTTTGTGAAGCAGAGAGAACTGAGGCAGAACTGAGTCAGTCCAGGATGTCTTCCGGCTTACCTGTCAGTCTCAATATAAGTTCACCTTGAGCCGAACTCTTATACCTTTGAGGAAATTGGTGCTCTCTGCCAGACCCATTGTTGTTGGGAGTCAGCTGCTAAATCCAGAGCAGTCAGCTTAGTCCAATATGTCCAAGAGTTGGCGGCAGGTAAGGACACTGCCGGTGTTCTCTTCTCAGGAGCTGCTGTGGTGGATCAGAAATCACCCTATAGTGGGATATATGCTTGTTGGGGTCACATCAGGTCAAGGCCCAGTTTAGGGCATAGAGCAGGGTGGAAAACACTAGGCTGTGCTCGAGATAATATAGATGAGTCGATGATGTTGTGCTCAGGCCCCGTAGTCAGTTATGGGACAAGCACTTGGCTGTCCCAGCTCAAACTTCCTGTGTTAGAAATGTATGACAACCGACAACATCGGTTATACGATTTACACTTCTTAAGGACGTACACACGCAATCTCAACATGAGGAAACACTGCTGAAAGAGTAGCCTACAAAAATATCGATAACTAGTCCTGACATAAAGACAAACGGCATTGTAGTCCTGACAAAACGGCATTCATACTTCCAAAAACTGAAGATCTAACAAAAGTCTGAGTATCCAACGTAGAAATTAGGAAAGTATGTGAGAACAACACAATTACCGTTTCTAGTTGTTTCCGCCATTTCAGCTCAGCGTGAGAGAAAAATGCATTCTTTCTTTTACTGTCTATGTGTCTATGATCATCACTATAGGAAAACGTGCAATTTTAATTGGTCATCAATTCACTGAGTCCTGTGTATCATAGCAACGAGCACGATAATGTTGCGAATTCGGTGTCCAACATTGATTTAGTTTATCATTTATTTTTCGTGTGTGTATGTCTCGTGTGTGATATATATGTGATGATAGATAGAATTATTGTTTGATGCAAATAATTTCAGCTGGCTCAGCCAAAAAATATCAGATGGCTGCTCAATTTGGCTGACAAAATTATTAGCTGGCTTTGGCTGAAACTTAAATGGCGCCGCTTATCGGCGCTTGGCGGCGGCTTCGGGGTCTACTTCACACAGATAAGCAAGGTCGGGTTGACATGGAGTCTGTTCCCCTAGATAGAGATGACCCTGGACTCATGACAACCGATAAATAAACAGACCAGTGTCTGTTTAAGATTGACCAACACGTATTGATGAGATGATGCCAAGAGTTATTTGTGTGACGTGTATGAACTGTATAAAAGACCTGGAGGAAATGGAGCAGGCAGAACTTCTCGGCTGAGAAGCTCTAGCGAATGTGAAACCCAGAGAACCTAATAAAGCAGACCTTTGTAATCGGAACTCCTCGACTCAAAGCCTATTATTCTTGATCGATAAGGACCACTTCAGAAGCCTTCCACACTGCAGCAAGGAGCCAGCCAGACGGCTAAGCAGGTTGCTAAGAAATTCTGGGACAATGTGTTTTGTGTCTATGGACTTCCTGAAAGGATCCACTCTGATCGCGGAGCAAACTTTGAGAGCAACTTGATAGCAGGGTTGTTTCACTTGGCTGGTGTTGCAAAATCCCATACTACCGCATACCATCCCATGGGAAATGGCGGGACGGAAAGGTTTAATCGGACCCTTGGGAACATGCTTCGAACCCTTCCTCTTCGGGCAAAACAACATTGGCCGCAGCAGATTCAGGCACTCACCTTTGAGTATAACGCCACTCCTCACTAGACTATGGGTCATGCTCCATTCTTCCTGATGTTTGGCCGTGTCCCAAGACTGCCAGTGGACATCATGTTCAAGCAGGTGTTCTGTGATCCTGTCGTTGTTGATTACGACTTGTGTGCTAAATCTTTGCTTTCTGGTCTCAGGAATGCTATACAGATTGCTCAGCATCATTTATCAGATGAGCAGCAGCATCAGGCCCGCCAGTATAATAAGCGGATCAAGGGTACTCACCTTAGCTTTGGAGATCGGAAGCTGGTGGCAAATAAGGGCGGGCGGGGCAAGAAAAAGCTTGCTGACAAGTGGGAAAACCAGGTGTACACAGTTGTTGCTGTAAATCCTGACATCCATGTTTACAAGATAAAGGATGTGTCCGGAAATGCCAAAGTTGTGCACAACCTGCTGTTGGAAGTAAACTTCCTTCCATTTCCAGCCGACATGTTAGCTTTGGAGAGCGTTGCTGGTGCTGATTCCAACAATGGCTCAGGGCAGTCTGATAGTGTGGAAGAAGAGGCTATGGACCTACTAATTGAGAATGGGGGAGCTAGACTCTGGTTCCCTAGCTCTGGTGACCAATACAACCTCTATGTTGGAACTGGAATAAGTTGGAGAAGGCCTCCTGCTTGACTCGGGATAGGATCCTGATGTCGGTCCTGCTGCTGCTCCGTCCCCTGTCTTGGATTCTCCACACATTGTCTTTCACACTACCCCTTCCACTACTGACACAGTTACCGTTCCGAAAGATTCTGGGCAGGCACACAGCCCTGTTAGCACACGAGCAGGTAGAATTATTAAAACTGTGAATCGCCTCATTGAGTCTATGGTACAAAAACCTATTTGAAAAGGGGTTAACAAGGGATTTGGCAGTCGTTCTCAATCTGTCTTTGTTTTGTTTGAGGGTTAGGGTACCATTATGCTGAATGTCTCTTTTGGTGCAACCTCATTGTCAATGTTGTTACTAGACAGATTTTATAAGGGCCAAGTCTGGTATGACGTATTCTACGTCATATTTTTCTTCTACCACTGAGGTTTTGAGGCCTGATCATCCTTAGTTCCTCCTGAATCTGTTATGCGGATGGCTTCCAAAGCTGACCTTGTGCTTGTGCTTGTGCTTGTTACCTTGTGCTGAGTTAGATCTAGGGCTTCTGTTGTACTTGATGTGAGTTGTATTTGGTTTTGATGACTTTCAGGGGGTGGGTCTATTTTGGTGACATTCAGGAGTGGTGAATGTAACCGAGGTAAAATGGTCTGTTATCAATGTTCATCAGAGTCTCTGTTTTGTAAGTATCCACTATCTACTAGATAACAGGACTTTTATTTTGATAGCGTGTGAAACACTTGCAACTTTTTATAGCGTCAGAGCGACGCCTCTCGTTCTCTTGCTCTGTGCATGCAGGACGGAGGTGAGCGTTTTTTTCAAATGCTCCAGAGAATTCAGCCATAGTTCACACCCGTTACAATATTAAGGAGGACAAACCAGTTTGAGCGTTTTTCCTGAAATACGTTTTTATTAGTTATTCCTGGTGAAATTATGGAATTAAATGATATATTTACGATATTAAAATACGTGTGGACAATAATATCAACAATATTTGCTAAATGTAGACGTTTTTAAAGGTTTTTTATTTTACCTCGAGGCTAGTTTTACAACAGCGACTTTGGATGTAAACTACTTTAACATGTTAGCTTATTAGCCAATCTGAGTGTGATATGTATACAGTTACATTAACAAACCTCTAGCTTGTGAAGTATTTCGTCTTAAATACGATGGGAACACATCACATTAACAATTTTAAAATGCTTGACACGCCAAATGTTGTCTTTTTTTGTTAAGCGTCCCTGAAGCTCAGATTCCAAGTCGAGTTCCATGAAGCTATTTTGTTGCAGTGAATGGGTGCAGGCACTCATCGGACTTAAACTCAAATATCTCAAAAGTCCCAACTGGCAAATGTTAGTTGTTTCACAGTCCTGTAGAGGACATTTTCCCGAACAGATTGACATCAAGTTAAGGTTGTGGCATTAAAGTTCAGGTTAGTAGCCAAGGGTGAAAAGACCACTCGGCTAATTACAGACGTCTTAAACTGTTAAAACGCCAGTGCCACATTCGGGACGGTATTCACACAGGCATTGGCTCAATCCTAGTGCCTACGGGCCTACTAGCTTGAATGTTTATCTGCTACAAATGAATGAGTTGTCAAAAAAAATAGTTGGAACAAAATACCACTAATAAGTGTGCCCTTTGCTCCCCTCCCCCCACCTGTCACAGGACCAGGTTGCTGCTGTAACTTGCTAGCCAACGTTTACTGAGGGGACTGTTTGAACGCGCTGGAATTTTTTTTTTTTTATCTTTATGTATATTTGAGACCACAGATTCGTAGATGTACGTTTCTACTAGATGTTAACCGATTTTAAGGGCGATCCGATTAAATGAGAGAAAACAAGGCACATCTGTCCATATTTTGATATTGAAGCAGGGAGAGGAATGCTCGTGGCAAGCTAACTAGCTGGGTAGAGCGATGGGGAGTTTGTTAGCACTCAAAATGTAGCTCTAAAACAGGGGTACTCCTAGGACATAGGCTCGATTATAAAAAATCCCCCAGCTGGGAAATGTTCGCAGTTTTCAGAGTCCTGTAGAGGAGACCTTCATGAACACAATGACATCAAACTGAGGCTGTGGCATTGAAGTTCAGGTTAGTAGGCAATGGCTCAAAGTACTCAATTTACAGACCTCTTAAAATGGGAAAATCTCTGTGCCACATACGGGATGGTATTCACACAGGGATTGGCTCTAATTTGAGTGACAGGTTGATTCACCAATTGAAAAACTCATCTGGGAATTTTGATTTTTGTAAGGAGAGTGCCGAGGTTTTACTGTCGCCGTTTGGCTTCCTAAACAGCAGTAGAATTAGGTTTTTCTAAACCGCGTCGTGTACAGCGTTACAGTGAGCTACACTGGTTTAAAACTACAGGTAAATAAGGACAATTGTACCCATGAATTGTTTACTAGTAATATAATGTCATAATAAATCATAAAAGGTTCATCGATATGTGAGGCATGTTTATTATTTTAACGATTGAAAACGGATGTATCACAGACCGCTATCGTATATGTCGTTCAACAGAGGCTAATTACGCTAACGACTCAGTCATCAAACAAAAATTGACTACGGTTTTCGAAAGTAAATGTACTGATAATATCAGCGTACATCGTATTGTACATTAAATATTACAATTGTGTTTTTTATCACAATGTTAAATGAGCAATAAGTTCAGTTTGGCATTTGTTGACGCTTGGAGCTCTCCGTTGTGGTTACATTGAGAGCAGAACGTTTGTCCTCCCTAACAATATCACAACCTGGAAACATACCCATCTGCAACCGACGCAAGCACACCCCACAATTTCCCCCGACATTGTACCCTCTCTAGTTTCAATTGTGATTTCAGAAATATAGTACCAAAGCCACGGAGAAGGACTGTCATCACCACCCAGCTAAAACAGCTATGTTGCCTATGTTGCGGATACGAACAGAGCACAAGCACAAAAGTGCACTTTGGCTGATTGCCAATTTACCTGGAGCTGAATGAGCCATAGACTTACTGTATATTGTATGAGCACAGGGAGAAATGGCTTGAGTTGCCTGCCCTGTTGTAGCAAATGGTTGTCACACATGCATGAAATGTTGTTAATATAGTTTATTCCCATTATTTTAAAACAGATTCGATTTTTTTAAAGTTTTTACGTTCATGACATGGTGGCAAATATTATATTATGTTAGGCGGGAGCATAGATTGTTGAATGGTTGTCACACATGCATGAAATGTTGTTAATATAGTTTATTCCCATTATTTTAAAACAGATTCGATTTTTTTTAAAGTTTTTACGTTCATGACATGGTGGCAAATATTATATTATGTTAGGCGGGAGCATAGATTGTTGACATGTCTATCTGGAGCAAAGACGAAGATTAATAGGTCTACTTTAACTGATAACCACAATAGGAAATGATATACATTTAAATAATATTAGGCCAAATCCCAATACTCTGTCTTACTCCTTCCCCTTACCCCTAGCCCTTAGTTTACCCCTAGCCCTTGTGTCTCGAAACTGAGGGGTAAGGGCTACATAGCCCTATGAAATGAGACGCCACTTGGTTACGGTTACGTATATCGATGTCTCCAAAGCAAGTAGTGTTATGCACTGATATCAAACGAAATTTGTTTGAAATTCGCTGCTAATGGAGTTTAATTAAAACTGTAAACATGCATGCAGTCCATTCAAGGCTAATCAGAGAAATGCGGGACGTTGTGCAAATCAGCAATGCAACGTTAGCGCAGCAAACTAGTGATTTTTAAAAACGTTTCAATTAAGAACATGGTAGAGTACAAAACAAGACTGTCATAATTTTTATCAATTAGCTGAAAAGCTACTAAATGAAGGGCATTAGCTTACTTAAATAAGCGTTGTTTGGAGTTCTATTGTTATGTTTGTTCTGTTTTGATATGTTTAATGCTATATGGTTTAACCATTAGATAATGTGAGTCTTCACCTTGATTGGGAATGTTGTCTAGTTAGATAGGTATCCAAGCTGCCCGCAACAAAAGTGTTTCCGGGCAATTTATCAATTGTGAGTGACGGTCTGCTCAACGTTAGCTGGCGTAATGGGCACGTTGTTAATTAAGGGTGCGGCTTATACTCTGATTTCCAAACACAAAATGCTTATTCTGGGGGGGTGCGGCTTATGGGGGGCCTCAAAGTTGTTCTTTGCCCAGGGCCCTATCAGCTAAAACCACCCCTGCATAGAAATCTCACAAAGTTAGCCTACCTGGATGCTCAAATACGTGTTTAGTAGCCTACATAGCCGCATTCTGCCACTGCAATGCCTTAGCTCACACACTCGCAGTGGCGTTTTTATATGTAAAAAATTGGTGGGGCAAAAAAAAATCAAAATATAGGATACTAGTAAGCTACAAAAGTCCCTCTTGCTGTGTTTATTTAACACGTCAACAAACAGCGTGGCTCCACACAACACTTTTAACGACAAAGCGGCTTGCTTCTACCAGGTGTTGTAGTACACAAACTGGAGAGAGGGAGACCTTCTTGTGTAATTGCTCTCCTTGTCTCTCTCACACACACACATGTAAAATTACCACTGTCATATTTACAAACCTAAATTAGGAATGCAACCAAGCTCAGAACTAATGTGCCTACAGGGCCATGCGCAAACAGCAATGAGCTCAACACAACGGAAGGCCACAACGAAGCAGAAATACAACTTTTTGGGGATACAGATCCATTCTATGACAACAACCAGATAAGCATGGACACACTGACACGTCACCATCTTTATCTATCGATCCAGCCCCAAAATATGACCAATGCACGGACCAGCACCACAAAGGCAGGATGATAAAATATGCTTTTACTCACCAAGGCTGAGAGCTCACTTGGAGAGGTGCCTTCTTTTGTATGCTAACTAGACTAACCGTTAGCCACTTTTTCTTCAAAAACCACTCCACTTTAAACCTACGGTTACTTTTACCAGCAGTTTGAGCGATGACAATATCGTGGCTGATGGGCACCACTTAAGCTGCTTTACTTCAACTTTCTCCTCCAAATTAAGGGTTTATAGGGTATATAACCGGTGCTCAAGTATGAAATCCACTTAATTCATTTTCTCAAGTTATCTGGCGTTTGTGAAGCTAACATGCTAGCTAAGACAATCTAGCTACATATCCTCGCTCTTCTTGCCGACTAATGTTGGCGACAAGCAGCCAATCAGGGCTGAAATACAAAATGACGCTGTATTGGGGCAACCGGCTCTCAGCCCCACTTGGCATAAAATTTGTGTGATCTACTTTACATTACATTCTGAGCATGCGTATTAAAACTTTCCCACGTCCAATGTACATTGCATTGTGAGAGAGGGGCTAGCCCCACCACGCTCTCCTTTTTGCCGACTAATGTTGGCGCCAGAAAGACAGATAGCCAATCAGGTCTGAAATACGAAATGACGCTGTGGTGGGGCAACTGGCTCTCAGCCCCACTTGGCATCAAATTTGTGTGATCTACTTACATTACATTACATTCTGAGCATGCGTATTAAAACTTTCCCACGTCCAATGTACATTGCATTGTGAGAGAGGGGCTAGCCCCACCAGAGCCCCTCTTTCACGATTAGCCTATGCTAACTCGAATTGGCAGAACGCAGTCTGAAGCAGCAAGGCAGGGACCAATGAACATGAAATTAAATCTTAACACAAACGAATGAAACGAAACAATTTAGGAAGACGCTATATTCATAGATAATAAATTATTCGAAGTAAACGAAAATAAAAATGTTTGAGAAATAAAAAAGAACATAATTTTGTTGCAGTTCTTTCTGTTGATAACAGGTGGGGCACTGCCCCACCTGCCCCTAATGACCAGTCGCCACTGCACACTCGCGACCATATAAGTCTATCCTTGCTACTGGTTGTCGCAAAGTATGACGTGTACAGCTAGTTGCAAGCGTGCACGAGTCTTGGAGCCAGGAAAAAGGCGAGCCACTGTTCTAAGCTAAAATATATAAGTCTATGGTTCGTAACCGCAACGTAATTTTGCCCAAGATGGTACAGCTGAATGGGGTATACAAAGCATTAGTATGACAACATTTGTTGTTTTGACAAATATGTATCCCCCCATGCTAAACAGCCTACATTTCAAACCTATACGTAATATCATGCCCCATTTAATTTCTGCAAATACATTTGTATAGAGAAAATACTCACCTTGGAAGTAACTATTTTCCTAAACTGTTGCGTGAAAGACGGTGGATGAAAACCCCTGCAAGATCTCTTTCGGAAACCCCAGTTTCAGCGAGGCGTTGAAATGGGCATGTACAATGTTGTTGCTCAGGGCCAGGGCTGCGTTTCCCGATAACAATGGATCGTAGCAACGATCGAGCAAAAAATGAAACCATCAATATTTCATACGTGCGTTTCCCAAACATGCTCGTAGGGAGTAGGCTAATCTATGCGCTTTCAAGAGTTACGAATTTTCAAGAAACACTTTAGCTACGATGTCTTTGGGAACGGCCCGTAAAACTAAGATTCGTCTTACAATGGATTCTACAATCAACTTAGGCTTACGACGCTTTCGGGAAACGCAGCCCTGACTAGTATAACATAAATATGTGTCTTCCTAACTTGAATATTGTAGCAAGCCTAACTTTTCACACATAAAAGAATAAAGCTAGTTAGAACAACCCATTTTATATAGTTGATATGGCAAATTAAAATATTTTGTTCAACTTACTCAAAAATGACATTAAGGTGAACAATTTAAAGTTTATTTTTTTTACAGTGTGTATGAATAGAATATACTTTATTATGCAATTGTTGTAGTTGCTTTAACAGGCCAATTCTGATGTATTCCTCAAATATAACTATTGCTAAGGAAGAACTTTAATATTCTGTGATGACATGTCTTTGGAAATTAAACTCTGAAGAGTCGCTTTGCCTTTTGATCACATTTAACACTGTGGCGGTGTGGTGGTTGAGGGCATGTATCTGGCAGCCCGTGGGATCCACCCCCGAGCCATGTAGGGACTTCCTGCTTCAACGAGCCAGTCTGTGCCTCGTTGAGAGGTTGAATGATGTGTGATTGCTTATAAAATGGTGTATGTGATAAAATAAAGGGTTTTTGTGTATGGAAAGTGGACTGTGTGTGCAGAGGTTTTTGTTCAGCTTGTTATTGTGGAAACCCCACACCCCTTGACCTGCTACAACACTTTCTTATAACAAATGTATTGGAGCACAAACTTGCATTGTGTCATACAGCTTTGATGTGCTATCCAAAGAATGTTTGTTAAATCTTGTTACACATCACCAATCGATTGCTTTTGTACATGTTTACAGTAAAGAATGAAAGACTAAATTATATTCCAAATTCAGTGAAGTGTTTTATTTAGTAAAGCTACGTTTCTGCATAAGAGAAAATTGATGACCAATGACATGCTGGGGCTGAATTGCACATGCATTACATGACATTACCTATATTTATACATGTTGGGATGCAACATTTAATATTGTGTGTGATTGAAATTCATGTAGACTACATTACAAAAGTGTCAGAACTAAGAGCAGTCAAGTGTGATCTCCATCTCTGGAAAACCACTTATAATGCACTCAAGATCCGTTATGGTCCTATGACCAAAGAGCGACGTAACGGCAACGTAACCCCTGGTACCAAAAATAAAGTATCAAGCCGACCAAGGTACGACGTCGCGGGACCACCTGGCAACATTCGCTTTAAAACGTTGATACAACGTTGCCAGAAGGTAATGTGGCTGGTGACCAAATGAGCACCTACTGGGCACTGCACATCTATCACCACCTGTTTCTCCAGCAACCAATGGGTGCTGAACTACTTCCGCTTTCCGGTTTTGTGTCTCCCGTTTAGCGGCTAACCTCTTAGCCTGGCTTCCAGCCCAACTTAGCCCCGGCCACAAAAAAATTTGGTCGGGAAGTTGGGTCTGGAGCATAGAGTTAATATAACTAGAGTAAGCTACTTTTGTCTTCCAAGATGGCGTCCCCATTCATTTCTATGAAAAGTGCTCAAGCGAGAGCGCGAGACTGGGCGCGGCCATATTTCCTCTTCCGTGTCTTCCGGTATAGCTTTAAACAGTGGCTCGTTTTTCCCCTAGCTCCGAGACCTCGGGCACGCTTGCAACTAGCTGTACACGTTATACTTTGCGACAACCAGTCGCTAGCACAGATTTATATGGTTCCGAGCGTGTGAGCTATGGCAGAATCTATGGGCAGAAAGTCCGATAAGAATCAAAGACATGATGCAAACTTAACGGAAATGTATTCTGTCACTGTATAGTATTCCTTCTACTTGTTTTTTAGAAATAGGCTATAGGGCTAAATATAGGGCTATTCTAGATGGAACTCATCACTGTAATGGAAATTTTGGTCATATGCATAGATGTATGTGTATGAAAACTATAATCTTCTATGTTCATTGGTAAGAGACAGGAAGGGAAGATAATTAAGTTGAGTTCAAAGGAATGTGAGGTGCTGATGGCTCTGTGGGCAGCTTGCCCTGGGGGATGGGTGAAGCATTTTATATGGCCTTCTGTCCTCTGGTTACTGTAAGGGGTCAATAAGACAGTTGCTCTGAACTTTGGCTAGAAGGACCGTGTCCTGTTTCATTGTTTGTGTTAATTAAAATTATTGTTTGAAGATGGTCACACAAAGGACAGTTGACCATTTGACTGGTAAACCCCTGTGACTTTATTATCTACTGCTACTAAATAAATTGTATTAAAACCATATCCCTTGACTATTCAGATCTACACAGTGCCACTCGAATTCTTCCTTAGCATCACATATTTTGCTTTTTTTCTTCGTGATATGAGTATGATTTCCAATGCATTGTATCGGATGAAATAAACTGTTAACATGAATAGCTCCGTCGTTGTTCTCGCCAGGCAAAGAAAGCTTAATAGTTATTTAGGTAACCGAAATCTTCCATAATGCAGACTTACCATAGCTTACTGTCAACTTTATATTCAAACGAAATGCCACGAAATTCACACTGCCTTCAATTTATCATCGGTGAGGAAATGTGGCCTGTGTTTTATATGTTCAACCTAGAAAACCAAACGTCTATTAATGGATATAACGTGATCTAACAAGACATGTTAATAATGTAATAAATAAAAGCTCGAGAAGTGTGTCTAAAATATACTCTATTGAACATTTGCCTTTGAAAGGGGCATATTCATAGAACCATAAAAGCTACAAGACGTTACCATCAGATGTAAGTGGGGGTGAAACATAGTCACTGAGGACCTTCATTGTCCCACAAAAGCAGTCTGGCACGATCAAAAAAAGAATAATGGGTGTGTTTAACAAAAGCATCTGAAGGCAAGACTAATATTATTTATATATATATCATTTCCTATTGTGGTTAACAGTTACAGTATTAATCTTTGTCTTTGCTCCAGATAGACATGTCAACAATCTATGCTCGCGCTTAACATAATATCTTTGCCATCATGTCATGAACGTTTTTACGAAAAATCCAATCCGTTTTAAAATAACGGGAATAAACTATATTAACAACATTTCATGTATGTGTGACAACGATGTGCTAAACTTGCCACAACAAGGCACGCAACTCAAGCCATTTCTCCCTATGCTCATTCAATATAAGTCTATGGCTCATTCAGCTCAATGTAAATCGGCTATCGGCCAATGTGAACTTTGGTGCTCGTGCCCTGTTAGTATCCGCCAGCACATTTGCAGGCAACTTTTATTGACGTAAGCAAATAAATGGACTGCTAGTTTACCCATTTCGGATTGGTCTCAAACTTAGCAAAAATCGGGAAAAATTATTCTATGAAAAAGCTAGTAGTATGAGCCAGGTTCGAGAATCGAACAAAAATTATTGGGGGAGATAGTTTTGTAAATGTTGACTGGAGTTAATAGAATAAAAACGACCGGAAGAGTCGGAAACCTAACAGTAATGCAATACCACCTACATCCACCGGGGCCGTTGCTTCAAGCCGAGGGGCGAGGGCTTGGTCTGGAGGGGCTCGTATTGGGGACAAACTATATAAAACCAGGAGCTGGGCGGACCAATGAAATTGCCAAGGCGGGATTTAAACGATGATGGACAGATGATCAACAGTAACGTAATCGACAGCGTCACGAAAGAGCGCTTTGGTTGAATTCGTTTTCAACAAACAACATATTATGTTGCTCTGATTGGTTGTAGGTCTATCCGAGCGAAGAGGCATTTGTTTTTAGCCTGGCTGCCAGCCCAACCTCTCCCCGCCCTCCAAAAAATTTGGTCGGGAAGTTGGGTCTGGAGGGTCTCGTATTGGGGACCAACTACAGAAAAACAGAATCTGGGCGAACCAATTAAATTGCCAGGGCGGGCTTTATACGATGATGGACAGATGATCAACAGTAACGTAATCACCCACGTCACAAAAGAGCGCTTAAATTGAATTTGTTTTGAACAAACATGGCTACCGCTGGAGATCTGGGATGTTATGATTCTGCCATCGAGTCTGTTTTAGAAGACATCGACAGCGCATTAATTTTGAAAGAGGAACAGAGAGACGCAATCAAGGCATTTGTCGATGGAAAATATGTTTTTGCCGTCCTTCCTACGGGATTCGGTAAAAGTTTAATTTATCAGCTGGCCCCGATGGTCGCAAAGAAGATGGGACACAATGAAAACCCAGTGGCCATTGTGGTTTCTCCTTTTCTTTTGTGGAGTTGTAATCCTAAACGGAGAACTTGTTCGTATATGCATTGCCCTTTATTGTTTCGCTCAAAAAGGTTGACCGTGTAAACAAGTACTCCCCCTACCCCTAAATTAATTTTACAACACCGGCAAAAATCGTTTGTATTCATTCTTCAAGCATACTTCAAGTCTGCTTGTAGGTTAGTTCTGTTGACAACAACTATGCGGTGCTTAACATACGTCACATACTCTGTTGCTCTGATTGGTTGTAGATCTATCCAATTGAGCGAAGAGGCATTTGTTTTCCAGGCTCCTTTGAAACACGCCCTGTAGTCAAAGCCCAACGGAGAGTTCTCAGACTCATATTCTGACTAGAATTATGAGTATGACAACGTCAGGCTACTAACCTCTACAAGCGTACCATGATATCGACAGAGAAGGCAACATTACATTGATTAGAATAAGTTGTGTTTAATTAAATGTTGTTAACATGAGCTCAGCTTACACTTGTGCCGTTGTTGGTTGCCATAACTATTCAAGAAAACTGAAGATTTTCGTCGGAAACGTGTTGCTTCGAACATCAACAACTTCGAAGAGATTGTCCGTGTCCATCGCCCTATGCTTTGCACTCCATGCCAAGGAATAAGGAACGCAAAACAGCGTGGCTTGCAGCTTTGAAACTAAAACACCCTCCAAAGAAAGTGTATGTTTGCTCTTTCCATTTCTTAAAAAAAAGCCAACCGAACTGTATCCTGATCCGGAGCTTTATCTGGGCAACGCAATAATGCAATAAAGGCATCACCAGGGCCAGGTTAAGATAATCTGGGGCCCGGGGCAGAAGCCTCCCCGAGATTTTTTTATATATATTACAGTGGCGAACCGTGAGTACTACAGCTGGGCCTTCACCTCGGCCATCACCGCCGAGAAAAAAATCATCGCGGAAAAAAGCAACAATCTGATTAATTGAATAGGTTAAACAAGTGCAATCCTTTAATTACTGTAGCTAACGATTACACGGATGTAAACAAATATACCATACTGTAACGTCAATAACATCTGTTCAGGCACACCGAGTACAACGCTCGCCTTCTGCGTAGGAGTAACGCGTATCTATTAAGTGATAATACTTGTATCTGAAGTAGTACACTAACTAAACTGGTAAATAAATTATAAAGATGGAGCAGCATATTTCTTTCACCTTCCATGTTTATCTTGACATTAGCTATAGCTATAGGGCGCAAGCTAACCCCAGTGTCATGGCAACTGAACATCATCGTATCTGAAAAGCTCCGAGGACCCCGTCCACACTACTACGCGAACCCGGCGTTTTCAAATGTCTCCGGCTAGGGGAGCATATTCGAAAAGCTCCGTTTTCAGTGTCCGAATACGCCGTATCAGTGTGGACGGGAGGTGCAAATGCAGACATGTATGCGTTTCTAAATGTACCCGGGCTAGTGTGGACGTTGCCTCTGTCTCTCAACCGCTCTCACCACTCTGCAAGAGATTAGGACTTCATGAAGGCCTAAAATGTTTTGTTTTGCTCACGCCCACTTGAAATCAAAGCGTGATTGGTCAATTTGCCCGTAACTCTTCACACCAAAACACATAGCTTGGCCTTCTCTAGGATTTGTGAAGTCCTAACCAATGAATGAGCCAGCTAACTGGGCCTCAATATAGACAGACGATTCTGATTGGATAACATGTTTCTTGAACTTAGGACATTAACTTGACAGTAAGCTTAACTATAGAACATAGATGAGAGAAAATGTATTGTATTAAATTAAATGAGATATAATTGTTTTAAATTATTTACTGAATACTTTATTATTAGTATTAAATATATATTATTTATAATTTGTTTAGGCCTTCTCTGAAGGCGCAGAAGGCCCTGAAGGTTCCCCACTGATATATTATCACTATTATTTTTTATCAATATTAGAGATAGAGAGGGATTGGTAATTAAATTATGACATACAAAAATATCAGTATGTGATGCATTGTAATCAGTGGCGGCTGCTGGTCTTTCAAAGAGTGGAAGCTCATTTTTGGCCTACATCCTAAAAATGTTTTATTTATTTGGCTAGTTCACTGGCTAGTTCACCACTACGACAAGCCTAGCCTACTGAATGAATTAATGAACGAACGATCTAACAAAACAATATTAATCAAGGAGGAAATGTGGAAATTAGGTTCAACTGAAACAAGGAACGTGGTGTATAATTGTATGAAATCCTATGATGAAATTTGGTTAGCAATTTCACCAAGCAAATACCAAGAAATAGGTTGCTGCTGTTTGTCTTTCAACTACAGTTGCGAAATTCGTGATGGGACTGAGCTTGAATAGCTTCGCTGACTTTTTGTAGTACAAAATTACTGTCAATCAAAAAGAGATGCGGTCTCTCGACAGACCCTCCAATTACCATGCGGAAGTTCAGCGTCCAGGCCAGCCCACTCCTCCATTCACCCCCAGAGACACTGAGCGTCCGAGGCGGGACATAATCTCAGCATTCATCCATTGACCGTATAGTTTAGAAGCACTGAAAAAACTGTTCAAAGCAGCCCCATTGAAGTCCATGGCAGCGGAGCGTAAACAGGGAAATGCACTGTGACGCTACGGGAATGTATGAGAAGGAAATCAGTCAGTCGACCTGCTAATATATGTAGCTGATTCTGAAAGAACTCGTCTTGGAAATTATCGTGTTCTAACGCATTTAAAATGTTAACACAATAGTAAATATTTGACCATGCAAAGTCACGAATCAAATCGTTGAAGTCAATTTGGCGAAGCAGGTCAAACTCGTTTGACATCACCTTCATGCGTATGGAAGCAAATCGTGACCAAAATTCAAATGAAAATGCATTTCCAGAAATGCATTTTCATTTTAAGAATGTGGCTGCATTATTTGACTCATAAATCAAATTAGTATTCAATCATCCTATTTTCATTTTCTTCTTTAAGACTGCTCATTCTTTCCCTTAATTAAAATGAAAACGAAAAAGACATTTGAAATGTAATTTTCAAAATATGCCCCAGCAAATAGATACCAAAATTCAATTTGAAATGTAAAATTTGAAAATGAAAATGCATTTCCAGAAATGCATTTTCATTTTAAGAACGTGGCTGCAAAATCGTGACCACAATTCAAATGTATTTCCAGAAATGCATTTTCATTTTAAGAATGTGGCTGCATTATTTGACTCATAAATCAAATTAGTACTGATTAGTACTGAGCGGACATTGCATTTTCATTTTCATGTTCTGCCCGCAAAGAACTGCCCATAATTCGAAAACGAAAATGCATTCTGAGCGGCGCAGCCGCTCTTCTTCAGCTCCCTGCTGACCGAGCTACCCATCTTGTTCGGTAGGGGGCGGTGTGAACATACGCATTGCATTACATGGCAAATGTGCCGGGAAATTGATTGAATTGCCGGGTCTTTAGAGGACGCATCACAGATCATGGCGCTCCCTCAAATTGTGCAGACACTGATAGAATTAGCTGAGCTGGTAGAAACTAATAATATATCTGAGTCTGATGCCCGTGACCGAGTAGAACAAGTCACAGAGAGCTTGGCTGCATACTCTGCCGTCACAGACGTACACATTAATGAGGTTGCCATAGTAAACCTCTCTTCAGTCCTGGAACGGCTGGATGCTGTGGAGCCTCAAATGGGACGGGGACGACCAACCATCCACATCCCGTTCGAGTCCATCGAAAACTATTTATTAAATGGTTTAAAAATAAAGGACATATTTATTTATGTCTTATTTTTTTATCTCCCGTGCCGGGGCCCCCTAGTGGCCCTGGGGCATCACAATCAATATTGCTATTATTAATGGTAACGTTAATAGTAGGTGGATAAATAAAGACAGTAAGCATGAACATATTAAATTACAAGTGTAAAAGTACATTTTGTCAAGTGCTGTGTGTTGTAACCTGGGAAAAGACACAGGAAACAATGTGTGGGTTGGTATATTTATAGTTAGTACTTATAAAATAAAAACTACAAATGCTACACTGCTTTGCATGCAGTGTTATTTTCTTTATCACAGTACACAGTATGTATGCCCTCTAGCCTGCGATACAAGCTATAACCAAAAGAAAATAAACCCAAACAAAATACAGGTCAAAAAATACGGTAGTGGCACTTCCTAGAGGATACAACATTTACAATTAGAAACAACATACATTTGGTATTGCATACACATTCATTCCTACACGTTCCAATAACCGTTTCCCAACATACTCACAATAGTTCGACTTTGAACACGACCACACACACACATCCAAACGTCTTCTCAGTTCTATGCGTGAAGAACACAAATCAACCAACATTATCTTTCAACAACCAACCTTGGAATACAACACATTATGCAAACAGATTAAACATTTCCAAGGCATGTAGCCGTACGTCGCCACATGGAACGTTGCTAACTAGCTCCAACTATCACACGTTATCCTTCTCCATCAATGCACCACCAACACATTACAAAACCATCTGCCATATGTATCGAACTGAGAACTCCATCCACTATCAAATGGCAGTATTTATTCGTTTTATCACTTAGTAACTACAAATTTACAGATTCCTTGGACACCACCACGCACTGCGCACCGTCCGGGAATCGCGAACCCAATTTTCTGCTAGAAAGGTACGTCACTTCCTAACCTCCCCAAATCCACCTGGTAAATGTAGGCCGTAAGGTGAAGCCGTTTTTCGTTTCATCCCGTTCCCATATTAGGGGCACTACATTCCTTTGATTCGGATAAAATACCTATCGGTTTTGAGCAAGAGAAAAAAAGTTCTCCATGTGGAATCCTGCAGTTATTTTTTTATTAGTGTTTAAAGTCAGCAGTAGTTCTTTCATCGCGTAATTATATTTTTATCATGAGTGATGAGGAAATCATCACGTGCTTGCCGCTGGAACAATAAAGTGCATCTCACGTCCATAAAGAAAGAAAAAACTACGTATTTTACCTGCACACGGTGGGATACAATCAGAAAGCTGCTGAAAGGGCTAATCCTTTTCCGCTACGTAGCCAAGATGGCGCACGTTTAGGGTGTCCATCGTTGTACACTGTTTTTTTGGACCGTTTGCAGTGCGCCATCCGGGTACTTTCAGTGCACTGAATTCTGCAGGTTTTGTGAGTGAAGCGCCCTAAGCACTGAAAGTCAGTGCTCGAAGTGCACAAGTGCGCGGTAGTAGACACAGCTATGGTCTAGAAGTTGACAATGTTCCCGAAGACACTGGGTTTCACTCCACTTGCTACAGGCGTTTCATTGACATTTATGGAAAAGGCAAAAGAAAGGCATTTTCTGTTGATTGTGAGAAAGATAAATACCTGACTGTATTTACAAATATGGGTAGCAGTTTTAATCTGGACCAGTCTAACTTTGTTATGGTTAAGTATTTTACTGTCAGATGCATAGAACAACACAAGGTCAGACTGGGCACTGAAATTCTTAAGCCAAGACAACGTAAGCCCCTGGCATAACAAAACATAAGTACACAGAACATAAATTACATCTATGTTAAGCTTAAATAAGTAAACCTCCTAAATATACAGATAAATATAAAAATACAATATACTAAACCCTAAATCAGGGGTCGGCACCAGGCGGCCCACGGGCCAATTGTGGCCCGCCAGCAATTATGTTTGGCCCGTCAAAATATTTCCGATAATGCAAAAAATTTCGCATTAATGTCAACTTCTGATTTCACCTCACATCAAAACCTTGACTAGGGCCGAGTAATTCTATTCTCACTAGATGAGACAGTATTTATGTGCACCAACAATGACGACGCACCATGTTGGGATGACAGTGACGACCATGTTGACAGAGAGAGTTCGTTAAAATAATGAAATTATTCAAACAGACCACCAATGGGCTCATTCACATGGTTCATTATCATTAGTTATTTGTAGTATACCTACCCATTCTCTATGTAGGCCTAGTTGTTGCGAGTGCACGTATCGCAAGGGCACCTATCGCAGCGTCTAAATAGGCAGTAACCCAGACTCTGGCTCGCCATCAAGTGACGAGGAAAAATACTGGCCCGCGGACCAAGTTACTTGCCAACCCCTGCCCTAAATACACTTAATAACCTATTGTTAACCCTATAAACCTATTCTAAACTAAGTGAAGTACAGTGAAGTACAATAGTGCAATATTACTGATAATGCAACCAGTAGCTGAAACTGACAGTGTGTAACGGTGCGTTCACACTGCAGCGGGGCGGGCAGAGCGGGGCGTCGGCTTCCAATTCATTTTCAATGTAACCAGGCGTTGACGCCCGCGTAGGGCATTGTGGGAAGGCAAGCGGGGCGTCGACGCTCGCGGAGGGTATTGTGGGAAGGCGAGCGGGGCGGCGAAAGTTGGATTGTTCTCAACTTTATGTAAATGACGAGCGTGAAAACGCCAGCGATGGCCAATCGGGTTGGTTTCTTGTAACTTAGCAACTGTTGGTCATGGTAAACATTTCTAGGTTTGACAATTTCAAGATGGAAGAGCAACTCATCGTATGTGTGTCTTTATACCCAGTATTGTATGATACGTCTATGTTCGATTACAGAGACATAAACAAAAAAAATTATGCCTGGCGCAGGGTTGCTGAGGTTGTCGGCGTCCCTGGTGTAGTGTATTTTGTACTTTAATTCAGTTTCTTCACATTACGTAACTTTCTTCTGTGCTAGCTGCATAGTCTAGCTAGCTCACCCGGCACACGATTGACATTCAACGCTGAAATGCTGGCTGGCAGCCACTCGCCATCCATACAGTGAATGTGTAGTGGCAAGTCATAATCTAGCGATTGATTTGCAGAGATTTCTAGTAATATAATAAAAGGTTACACATGTCAACGTTTATGTCTGATGCATCTTTTTTTCCAGCCGGAACAAGACCCGTTCCATAGAGTGCGGGTGGCATTTAATCTTTCACTCGGCCTAAAAAAAATGTGGAAAAAGATAACCTATTGTGTGCTGTAGATAAGATCATGTCAGATCTAAAATGCGTGTCGGATTTTTGCTTAATGTGTGTAAAAGTTGTATTTTGTCTGCACATTTGCCATGACATTATACGAACTACAACAGTGATTTAAGAGAACTACAGCTCTGAATGAATCTGTCTGACACGCCCCCGAGCATGGTGCACTGTGGGAAGGCCGGCGGTGCTGAGCGGTAAAAAAGTCTGCAGTGTGAACGCACCGTAAGTAGCTAGTAAGAAGTGAATCAATGACCATGTCAATGTCCATTCAGGAGCCTGATGGCAAAGTACAGTGAAATACATTAGTGCAATGTTACTAATAGTGCAACCAGTAGCTGAAGTGACAGTGTGTAAAGTGACTAGTATGAAGTGAATCAATGTCCACATCAATGTCCAATCAGAAGCCGGATTGCCCTTGGATAGAAACTGTTGTCCAGTCTGCGTATGCGCGACCGAATGCTGCGGTAACGCCTGCCAGAAGGCAACGGGGTAAAGCGACTGAAGTATGGGTGGTAACAGTCTCTTAGAATCCTGCCAGCTTTCCTGAGGCATCGTGTGTGGAAGGTGTCATGTAGGGCTGAGAGCTTCCTGCCGATGATGAACTCAGCAGAACGGACCACACTACATAGGGTCTTGCGGTCCCTGTCTGTGTAGCTCCCATACCACACTATGATGCAAACGGTCAGAATGCTCTCTATAGTGTATCTGTGAAAGTTACTGAGGATGACTGAGTCCATGCCGAACTTCTTCAGTCTCCTCAGGAAGAAGAGGCGTTTACGGGCCGCTTTGACCACCTTGTAAACAGACCAGGTGAGATCATTGCTGATGTTCATCCCCGAGGAACTTGAAGCAGCTGACCTTCTCCACTTCGGATCCGTTGATGTGTAGGGGTGCATGCTCCTCCTCTTGCCGCCTCCTATACTCCACAATCATCTCCTTGGTATTGCTGACGTTGAGAGAGAAGTTATCGTCCTGACATCATGATGAACTACTTTGCAAATATGTGTGCCACCTGTATGGCCACTCATCTGCCAAAACCGTGAACGATGCAAGATACAAAGCATTCTGCATGGCATCGTCAGCTTTGCCAGAACTATCCATGCCCCCGACAAGTGACGCTAAGAGACTGTTACCACCCATCATTCAGTCTTTTTACCCTGTTGCCTTCTGGCAGAAAATACCGTAGCATTTGGTCTCACACATGCAGACTGGACAACAGTTTCTTTCCAAGGGCCATCAGGCTTCTGAATGACCATTGATATGGACACTGATACACTTCTCCTAGTCATTTTACACACTGCCACTTTCAGCTACTGGTTGCACTATCAGCTATATTGCACTATTGTACTTCACTTGTTTTCTTGTATTAGGTTAGCTTAGTTTTATAAGGTTAGTATAGGTTATTATGTGTATTGTGTATTTAGAGGTTTACTATACTGTATTGGATATTATTAAATATTAGGAGGTTTATTATATTTTTGCTTATCATTGATGTAATCTATGTTCTGTGTACTTATATGTTATGTTATGCCAGGTTGCTTTGCGTTGTCTTGTCCTAAGGATTTTTCAGTGACCAGTCTGACCTTGTGTTGTTCTGTGCATCTGTCAATAAAATACTTGAATAGAAATCCTGCCCCTGAAAGTGTGTTGCAGGTAGTCCACTGCAGTTGCAAGCAAGGCAAATGTGAGTGTGGAAGATGTTTTTGTATGTCTGCAAGACTTTCTTGTATTGATTTGTCGGTGCCAAAATTGTGCAAATGTTACCCAGGAAACAGAGGAAAGGGCTACATGGGATGACAGCTCTGACTATAGCAATAGGGATGATACTGATGCTTAAGGATGATACTGATGATTAGGGATGATTCTGATGAGGAAAGATGATGTTGATGAGTAGGGATGATACTGATGAGTAAAGATGTTACTGATGATTAGGGATGATACTGATGAGTAGGGATGATACTGATGAGTAGGGATGATACTGATGATTAGGGATGATACTGATGATTAGGGATGATGCTGATGATTAGGGATGATACCGATGAGCAGTAGCGGCCGGCTCATTGAGGGCGCTAGGGCGCCGCCCCACCACTGCTGCATCACATTCCGACCTGAAAGCTGAAACTTATTGAATAAGGCTTAAAAAGAAAGAAAAACATGTCTAATGAGTAGCTAAAGTCAATATTATATAGCTAATAGAATGTTGAATCTGCAATAAAATGTGGAAGAAAAAAAATCTACGTTGTCTTAAGTTAGCTGTTAGGCTACGTATTTCCGGCTGGCGCCCAAGGAGCCCCATTGACTGTCGTTATAAGTTGTACATGCGTAGTTTGCTCTTCTCAATGCAAAAGATAGGACCTCGCCGGGGCGCAGAACACTTGCGCCCCAAACTGCTGATTTACTAGAGGGCTTGTCAAATACATTGTGATAGGGCTTGTTATGTCTGTCACATCCAATCACATCACTCAACACATTTAAGAAGTTGTTTATTTACGTTGTCATGGTGTTCTCTCAGAACTGAACCAAAGAGTATAGAAGCACTATAATCAATAGTCAATATAAGTTATTTGACTGAACTAGCTACCGATTGAGCTCTAACGTTATAAAGATAGCTAGCTAACGTCATGACAGAAACTTACAATTCAGTAAAGTCGCTAAAAAATATGCCCTTTGAAAAAAGAAACTTTCAAGAGAAGCTCAAAGTGAAGGAGCTTGGACCTGATCGGCCTGACATATTAATTCAGCAACAGTCGAATGACAGAGGAAGACAATACACTAGGTCGTTTTCAAGGACCTGCTATAGCAAGACAAGTTGGCTAACTGGTTGTGGAGAAACAAATGCTTTATTTCGTTTTCCCTGCCTCCTTTTTCAAAAGACAGGATCAGACCCAGCATGGATCCAGACAGGATTGAGGGATCTGAAACACATTTCAGAAAAAAGTAAAAAACATGAGCAAACAAGGGTCCACATGGAAAATGCAATGAGACTAGCCATGTTTGGGAAAATAAAAATATCTGCTCAACTTGATGAAGGCTACAGAATAGGGATCCGTAAGCACAATGAGGAGGTTGACAAAAACAGGCACGTCTTGTCTAAAATAATAGACTGTGTAAAGTTCTGTGGTGCCTTTGAAATAGCCCTGCGTGGCCATGATGAGAGTGAAAGCTCAGAAAATCCTGGTGTTTTTAGAGGATTGGTAGATTTAGTAGCATCACTAGATGCAGTTCTGCAAGAGCATCTGCAGACTGCTACTGTGTTTAAGGGAACATCAAAAACCGTACAGAATGAACTCCTTGACTGTATGTTATCAGTTTTGAGAGAAGAAATCATCGACGAAATCAGGAGTGCTGACTTTCTCTCCATCCAAGCTGAAGAAACTACGGACATTTCCACTCAGTGTCAACTGGTGCTTGTGATCCGTTACATTGACAAAGCCCATGATGTGCAAGAGAGTTTTTTGAGTTTATACCGCTCGAGAGAGCCACAGCTGATTCCATTGCCACAGCCCTTCTGGATAGGTTGAGCTCCATTCTCCCTGATGACCAGAAGAGCAAGCTTATTGCTCAGGCTTATGATGGTGCAAGTGTGATGAGAGGAGCCACAGGTGGTGTGCAGAAGAAGGTGCAAGATGTGTATGTAAATGCAAGATGTGTATGTAAATGCACACTATGTCCACTGCTATGCACACCAACTCAACCTTATCATGCAGCAGGTGACATCTCACATTTCTGGAGTTAGTCAGTTCTTCTCTGACCTGGCTGGATTTTCCACCTTTTTTTCAAGATCTCCCATGAGAACCAGTGTGCTTGATAGAGTGGTGGCACACAGACTCCCGAGAGCAAGCACAGTAAGATGGAACTTCCACAGCCGTATTGTGAACACTGTGTTTGAGCACAAAGATGATCTCCTCGAGTGTTTTGAAGCCATCAGGGACTCTGGCGAGTTTGATCCTACCACGATGCGAGAAGCTGGAGGGTTTGTGAGGCTACTGGAGGATGATAGTTTTAGCTTCTTCCTGAAGCTCTTCCATTCCATCATGCCTCATGTGGACATTCTCTACAGTCAGCTTCAGAAGCGGACCATAGACTCAGTCTTTGTCCAGGGAATCATGCAGCAGTTCACAGACAACGTACAAACCATCAGAAATTCCATCCCTACCCTGAGTGTATCTGAGCAGCAGCTGGCCAAGAAACGCCGCACGCTGGGCCCAGGGGAACTTCAGAGGTTAGCTACAGAGGTTTGTGACACCATCTTGGGCCATGCTAAACAGCGGTTTGCGTTCACCAAACACCTGATCAGTGCTACACTGCTGCAGGGAGACAAATTCCAGCAGTACAACAAACAGTTCCCTGAGGCAGCACTGAACACCACCATGGAGGCTTACCCACTGCTGAACAAGAACAAGCTAAAAACCGAACTGTCACTCATCTACAGCACTGATGAGTTCAAGAACTGCAGTGGTGCTGTGGCTCTGTACCAGCTCTTCATGGGGAACAACCTGCAGGACACCTTCTCGGAGACTGTGGCTCTGCTGAAGATCCTCATCACAACTCCCATGACTACAGCTGAATCGGAGAGGTGCTTCTCAACACTGAAGAGAATAAAGACCTTCCTCAGGAACACAATGTCACAGGATCGTCTCAATGCGTTGGCCATGCTCTCTATGGAGAAGAAGCTCATCAAAAACATCCCCAATTTTAACCACAGAGTCATCGAGAAATTTTCATCTGTCAAGGAGAGAAGGGCAAAATTTCAGTACAAAAGTTAAACACGAAAAAATTAAACAAAGTGGCTGTCATATGGCTTTGAGTCAGTTTACATAACATTTAAGTTTGTATATATTTAATTTCTACATTTGTTTTCTATTATGCCTTAGTGTGTTCATAATTTCAAGTTCATAGGTTTATAGTCTCAGGGTTTTGTGTTGTCAGATTTCATTCACAATTATTTAGACATAACCTACATTAGAGATTTATACAGAATAAAGCCCTTTTCACTTTATTTAAAAATGTTACATTGTGTATTATTCCTGTAATGTTTGACATGAGGAGCGTGGTCAGACACACTATCATTTACACAGTGTTACTCCTCTCGGGTTAAATGAAAGCCTAAATTGTTTATCAGTTTCAACTGACATTTGTTGTAGCGTTAATTCCCAAACAATGCCGTCAGAACTAAGAAAGTAAAAACATAAACTTACATTACTTTTTTAAACAGTGTTTTAACCCACACAGAATAAACGAATTGTAAATACAAAACGAATAATAAACTGCACATTAAACACATACGAAAAGTACACTTAATTGACTAATTACACATGTTCACATACAGAAAAGCAATTAAGACGGTAAACACATACCTCACTGGCCTCCTTACTCAAGAGGAATAAACTTGGACAGCTTATTCTTAAAAAATAAAACGTATTTGACTTCTTTAACTTCTTATATGCGTTGGCTTATTTGCTTGTAAACTGCCTCGTACATGCCACCAGCACAGCACCTCGTGTGTCTCTTTTGATGTAGTGCACCGGGAAACCCATCCTGACAGTAACAATCAACAATTTAAAAGCGGAAAAAATAGGTTCCCCCTTTTGTCCATGGTTCTATCTAAATAACAAGAAATAAACCGACATACACCAACAGAAAATACATTCTTCATTCATTGAAAAATGAATTATTCTCTTGTAAAATAGATCTAAATATGAGAGTTGCTTCTCTGATGGTAGCTACACACAGTATGTGCAATTTCAACACTTCAATTTACAAATTCGCAAATACATTTAGGAATGCACCAAAATACTGATTTCTGGTGTTGAGATAGCATTTTTGTTTTCGGAGCACAATATAGCCCCCCCTGGAAATAAATGCACCAGCCGCCACTGCCGATGAATAAAGATGTTACTGATGATTAGGGATGATTCTGATGATACTGATGAGTAGGGATAATACTGATGGGTAAAGATGATTCTGATGTGTAGGGATGATACTGATGAGTAGGGACCCTGGGATCTGCGACGGTGACCCCCTCATCCTCTGCCAGGAACCTTGGGGTTACCATGGATGACGAGCTCTCCCTCACGGCCCACATTGTTACGGTCTCCCGGTCGTGTAGATTCACCCTCTACAACATCCGGAAGATCAGGAGATACCTGTCTGAGCACTCCACCCAGCTGCTTGTCCAAGCAATGGTCCTCTCCAAGTTGGACTACTGCAACTCGCTGCTCGCCGGTCTCCCAGCATGCGCAACCCCGCCCTCTTCAGAGGATTCAGAACGCAGCGGCCCGCCTGGTCTACAATCTACCCAGACGCTCCCACGTTACCCCGCTCCTCATCTCCCTCCACTGGCTACCCATAACGGCCCGCATCAGATTCAAGACCCTGGTACTGACCTTCCGAGCAGTGAACGGGACTGCGCCCAACTACATCAAGTCTCTCCTGCAGCCTTACACCCCCACCCGCCACCTACGGTATTCTTCAAACAACCGCCTGGTGGTCCCACCTCTCAAGACCGCCCGGTCCCAGCACAAGCTCTTCTCCTGCCTGGCACCCCAGTGGTGGAACCAACTCCCCACCTCCATCAGAGACACGGACTGTCTCTCCACCTTCAAAAGAAGGCTCAAGACGCACTTGTTCCGGGAGTACAATGGTACTTAGTAATGGTTTGCTGAACCCAACGCTAGTTTCCTCAAGGATCACAATGACTCTTGCTTAGACTGTTGCTCTTGTTGGTTAGTGGTAGCTGATTTAAACTGTTGTATTCTATTTTAGTTAATCCTATTTTTATTGCTTTCCTACAGGTACACCTGCACTTAGAGATTAATGTTGTGTAATTTTAACTTGTTTAACTACATGCTCTTATGGTTTCTTCCCTTTAGCACTATTTTTTGGTTGTTCACAATATGTACTTCTTGTTTTTGACTACCCGCAATGCTGTGGGGCTATCTTGTTGTTATTATCAGTGACCTATGCACTTTGTAAAGTTCTCTCTTTGAAGTCGCTTTGGATAAAAGCGTCTGCTAAATGAATATATGTAAATGAGTAGGGATAATACTGATGGGTAAAAATGATTCTGATGTGTAGGGATGATACTGATGAGTAGGGATGATTCTGATGAGTAGGGGTGATTCTGATGAGTAAAGATGATTCTGATGACTATGATACTGACGAGTAGGGATAATACTGATGAGTAAAGATGCGCTGTGTTGTATTTTAGGTTGTTTTTGAGCTGTAATGAATCTATTGTAGAATTGTCAAATGTTTGGCATTATTCAGAATTAAGTGACGGGGTAGCATTTTGAGTCATTTCAGCCAACTTGGGCCAGTGTGCTTCTTTCTTTTGAACTTTCTGTGATTACACTGTGCCTACTGAACATTTTGATGTATAAACATCACAGTTTTGCTAAATTTACAATGTGTATGTTTAATTTTGCTTGGTGCCAATTCATAAAATATAAGCATATTTTCTACAAATTTACCATATTTCATGGTCTACATTCACACTTGAGTATAGTAATGCACCAATACCTGTCTCAAATGTTTAGGTACATGTATAAATGACAATTTGAGAAAAATGTTGTGTTGCTAAAATGAATAAAAATAAAGTTACAAGCAAAACCAGCAGCATTAGAATGTCGTTGTTTTAAATGTACAATCATATACATTTATGGATCGTGACAAAAAACTGCAGGATATTTTGCGGAGAACTTTTAAAGGAGACATGAAATGCTGTTTTTGGATGCTTTTATATAGGCCTTAGTGGTCCCCTAATACTGTATCTGAAGTCTCTTTCCCGAAATTCAGCCATGGTGCAGAATTATAGCCACTACGAGTAGTCCCACAATGAGCTTTCCTCAGAACGCGCTGTTTTGGTGTCTGTAGCTTTAAATGCTAATGAGGAGGAGAGGGGCGGCAACATGCGCTAATGTTTACAACGGATGTATCGCAATGGCTCGTAGCCCCCGTTGCTGTAAGATGCCTCGAATTTAGCCATTCTCATCTGATCACCCTGGTTTGCAGAGGTGCACACTCATAGTCATTTCAATGAAGAGAAAGGCGGATATCGCGCGCCATACCACCAACAGCAGAACGGTTATCCAAATAACAAAGAAGTGTAGCTACAAAACTGGCGTTACAGCGTTTGTATTCACACACATACTTGATGCCATCTATCTTTACATTAGCAACAGTAACTCGTTAGCTGCAGAGCTAATGTTACAGCAACATTCTAAGGGTAGCAAGCTAGGTAACCATACAGTAAAGCAACAAAATGATATAGCGTTAGTTAACTTACTTGTCCAAGGTTTGTAGCTTGACCAAGGAGAGTTAGTAATGATCCAGAATTTTATTTCAGCAAGGCCAGTTTTGTATTGGCTCAAGTTAAGGAAACAGTAGAGGCTGAAATGTTTGGCGCAGACATACAAAACTTTGTGAAGTTGTGTCGGCGCATTTCCAGCGAAAATCAAATTAAGATACTGGTTGTGCAGAAGCTTGGATGAAGGAACTAAAAAAAAACTTTTGTTTTGATTTGTACATCCAAGCACTGAGCAACTGTTATGCTTCGTTTGTTTGCCCCCCATGATGTCTCTCCAGGAAAAACCAATATCGCACTCGCCCTTGCACGGTGGTAGCTCAGTTTCTCATGGGCGGGCCATATGATCTGGACGGGCAAAGCAGAGAGGGGAGGTAACCTTCCCCCTATCTACGTCACTAGGGGGAGATTTTCAAACAGCCACTTTTTCCTAGTTCACCTTATGGCCTAATGTGCATATGTAGTATTATATTTTTACTAGGGTTGCCAACTTCCTCAACTCCAACTGCGGGACACTTTCTCCCCCCCCCTGCTAATGTATGCAAATTATGTGCCTGATGTGATGCTAGTTAGGGAATTCCATGGTTAATGCTCGCGCGCGCGTCGCGCAAACAAACAAGCTTGAAACAAATATGTTGCATATGTTCATTTGGAATTTTCCACCGGAACTTTAGCTAGCTGGCTAACGTTGCGTTCTCTCCTCCTGTGTTCAATGACTCAATTCATCAAGCTGTAGCTAACGTTAGCCAGTGACGTGCGGTGATGTCAGTAAGAGGGTTGGCACTGAGTTATGAAAGCCAGATTACCTAATTTATTGTTAGGCTAATATGTCGAAACAGTAAATGCAGTAAACAGTAGGCAGTAGCTTACAGCCGCTGAATGTTAGCACAGCCACATAGCCAATCTTTTCATACCAACTGAAAATGCCGCCAGAAGACTGAAAATGATTGAAAATGGAGGCCCCGCCTCTGCAATTCTCTCCTCTCTTGCGATTGATTGTCAGATTAAACCAATCACAAACGTTTCTGCCTTCGGGACAACGTTAAGTAAAGAAAATTCCCACGAGCGATGGATGAGGGACTGTTACGGTCCTGTCGTCACGACTTGTTAAAACTTCATGGTGTGTATCCACCTCCATCCATGGAGAAACAATAGGTGCATTCGACATGACCCGACTTCATGCGAGGACACGTCACTGTGACGTCGCCATCAAAGTACCGTGAGATTGATTTGAGAACTGCCGGCTGTGTGGCCGAGCGCATTTTCTCAAGAGCAACTGCACGGGTTCAAGTGACGACACAGCAATTTCATGATTGGCCAGACTCACACACGACAACTTTGACGCGTGTTTTGGAATATTCGGACACCTTCAGTTTCGCCAACGCTCAAAGTTTAATTTCATAAAAAATGTGTTGAAGAAAGGGTTTTAGTCAGCCTCTTCACTAACGGAAAGACAAAGTTAAATTATAAATAAAGTAAATAAGCAAACAGCGCTTGATCGACCATGACTGACATCAACGCAGCAAACCACGAGAAGCTGGAATGTCCGACTTCACAGAGCCGTTTTCAACTCCTCCCAGACTGCAAGCGGCTACTCTCGCCGGTCGTTTCATGCAGCCGCAGTCCATGTCGTACACAAGCTTCGAACCGGAAAACGATAACCGGCTTCCAGTTGAAACCCGCTATGAATCGTGGGTAAATTCGCTAACCAGGAAAAAGGTGGATAATTTCAGAAATCTGTGTGTCACCTAGCCTGACGTTGTCATACTCATAATTCTAGTCAGAATATGAGTCTGAAAACTCTCCTTTGGGCTGTGACTATGGGGCGTGTGTCAACCGACCTCGTAAAACAAATGCCTCTTAGCTCAATTGGATAGACCTACAACCAATCAGAGCAACGTAATATGTTGTTTGTTGAAAATGAATTCAACCCATGTGCTCTTTGGTGACGTTGTTGATTACGTTACTGTTGATCATCTGTCCATCATCGTATAAAGCCCGCCCTGACAATTTAATTGGTCCAAAACAAAGGCTTCTTCGCAGGGCCGGCCCAAGCCTTTATGGGGCCTTAAGCAGAATTGATTTAGGGCCCCCCCTGTGACGCAAATATTATTGAATATTTTTAATGCTTGATTATTTGCACACTATTTATCTAATGCACTAACTAGCAATGTTATTAGTTGTGTTGCTTACATCATAACATTGATTTTACCCTTATACAGTTTTTTATTTTAACAGAAGCAAACCCACAAGATTGGTCAGGTGATGATTTGAACTTTAACAGTGCGTTCACACTGCAGCGACGCGATGCGAGCGACAACATGTTTTCCATTCATTTTCTATGAAGCCAGGCGAATCGCTTGCGTGGTGCATTGTGGGTAGCGACGCGACAGAGTTGAGATTTTCTCAACTTTATGCAAATGAGGAGCGATTTTCGCTAGCGATGGCCAACCGGAGTGTTTTCTTGTTTCTCCTAACGTAGCAACCATGGTAAACATTTCTAGCTTTCTAGGTTTCAAGGTGGAGGAGAAACTAATCGTTTGTGTGGCTGCTTACCCAGTCCTGTACGATACATAGCTGTATTTGTACAGAGATGTTCATAAAAAAAAACAATGCATGGCGCAAGGTTGCCGAAGTTGTTGGTGCTTGTACTTTCTAATTCAATCTAGTGACATTACGTATCTTCGTTCTGTAACTACTGTAGCTAAGCTAGCTAGCCCGGCTGGAACTCCCTATCATATCGACAGATTAGCAGAGACTTTGAGTAATATAATAAAAGTTTTTTACACATGTCAACGTGTATGTCTTTAAACAGTTTTGTATTTTGTATACAAGTTGTATTTTGATCGATGTTGCGAGTATGTAAACCCAAGTCTGCACACTTGGCCATTACAACTACAACAGTGACTTTAGAGAACTACATTCTACATGAATCTGTTTGAAACGCCCCCGAGCGAGGTGAACTGTGGGAAGGTGAGCGATGGCAAGCGATTCGCGTCGATGCAGTGTGAACGCACTGTAAGTATTCAAAGTCATACAGTACTAAGTGGTGTACTTAATGTTGTGTACTGAAAAGTAGCTAAATAAACCAGACAATGCATCTATTGTACACAAGTTAACCTCTTTAATAGCTTATGGTTTAAACTAGCAATGTGCAAAAGTGCAAAACATTCAACTCCAAATAACTTAAAGATAAACAGTATTTTGTCATTTCTTACAAAACTGATATTAAATTAAATACCTACAATATCAATAGGATTGTTGATAACGGACCTGCTGTATCATCAACTGTAGCACTGGCGCTTGGGGCAGGAGGCATTGGTTGAGACCCAGCTCCAAAATATTTCAACAGTGCTCTTAGGAAGATTCTATGAGTACATAGTAGACGGATCAGAATATTAATTAAACAACATAAATGATTTCACAGAGCAGCAAGCCACCTGTACACTTGAAACCACAACTCTTAATCGATAACTAGCTAATTGAGGCATAATGATATTGGAATATTATTACAATGACCCCAAAAGGGTAGGATATATGCAAGCTACTCTATGCTAGCTTTGTTAGCGAGCTTAACTGTCAAGTAGCCAGCTTATGTTAGCTCACAACATAGCCTAGTTAGCAAACCTACCTTATAGCAAAGTTCAATGGCAATCGAAATTTATTTTGAAATGTATTTAGCTAGTATGCACTCGCCTAGGTAAGTCCACCTAGGTGAATGCATACTAGCAAAATACATGCCAATTTTAAAGGGGGGGATCTAGCTTTTGTTATATTTTGTAAGATAGCTTGTCTAAGTGTTACACTAAAATTATAGCTAGTTAGCTCTAGCTAACGTTGAAGGCTTGTTTGATGCATCTGTCTCTAGACAGTAAATGTTTATGGTTAAAAACTGTAATTAATCATGCAAACATACCTTGATCTTGCAGTTTTTTCTCTTCCTCTGTTTTCTTTTCTCTGTACCAGAGGAATATGTCCTTTTTTGTGCCATTGCTTTTTGCCGTGTCAGATTGCGATTGCCGACTGATCTTTTCTGTTCTCGAACAATCGACAACGTTATGTTGCTGTATGAGTGCTGACAAAGGCAGGCCCCCAAGATAATATATTAAACCAGTAGTAGTTGGCTATTATTTTCCTTGCCAGCCGGTCAACATAATATTGAGTTTATTGCAAATTTGTATTGTTACAATTAACATAATATAATTTTAAACTTAAGCTGTAACTTAATGTGCTCTTGGGGGCCCCCTGGTGGCCATGGGGGCCCCTAGTAGTCGCTTAGTTCGCTTATGCCTTGGGCCGGCCCTGCTTCTTCGCTCAATTGGATAGACCTACAACCAATCAGAGCAACATAATTAAGCAATAAGCCCCAAGAGGCCGTGGTTTACGCTGATTTTAGAACAGGTAAGGTGGTTCCGGCACTCTGCTTCGCGTCGTGCCTAACAACTCCCCTTACCTGTTCTAAAATCAGCGTAAACCACGGACTCGCGGGGCTTATTGCTTTTCTAAAACTGTTACTACAAATATTTGATATGGTTTCATCAATAAAAACAATTAGAAAAACAAAATTGTTTAATAATAAACCGTCATTCTTCCGCTACTACAAAGTATAGTTCCTACATAAATTGTTGCCACGCAACAGCCAGATGGACACCTTTGCCGTCTTTTTCAATGAGAAATATTAGATGCGCAGTAATATGGAATGTTAAAGAATGTTATGAGGACAACCTGTGAGGTTATGCTGGATTTTACAACGGCATGGAATGCGATATATCCAATCACAATCAAGGATGGGAACAACCAGTTTTAGAATATGTTGTTTGTTGAAAAGGAATTCAATCCAAGCGTTCTTTGGTGACGTTGTTGATTACGTTACTGTTGATCATCTGTCCATCATCGAATAAAGCCCGCCCTGACAATTTAATTGGTCCGAACAGCTCCTGTTCGGATATAGTTTTTCCGCAATCGAGCCCCTCCAGACCCAACTTCCCGACCAAATTTTTTTGTGGGCGGGGATAAATTGTAGCCTGACGTTGTCATACTCATAATTCTAGTCAGAATATGAGTCTGAGAACTCTCCGTTGGGCTTTGACTACAGGGCGTGTTTCAAACGAGCCTAGAAAACAAATGCCTCTTTGCTCAATTGGATAGATCTACAACCAATCAGAGCAACAGAGTATGTGACGTATGTTAAGCACCGCATAGTTGTTGTTAACAGAACTAAACTACAATTAGACTTGAAGTATGCTTGAAGAATGAATACAAACGATTTTTGCCGGTGTTGTAAAATTAATTTAAGGGTAAGGGGAGTACTTGTTCACACGGTCAACCTTTTTGAGCGAAACAATAAAGGGCAATGCATATACGAACAAGTTCTCCGTTTAGGATTACAACTCCACAAAAGAAAAGGAGAAACCACAATGGCCACTAAGTTTTCATTGTATCCCATCTTCTTCGCGACCATCAGGGCAGCTGATAAATTAAACTTTTACCGAATCCCGTAGGAAGGACGGCAAAAACATATTTTCCATCGACAAATGCCTTGATTGCGTCTCTCTGTTCCTCTTTCAAAATTAATGCGCTGTCGATGTCTTCTAAAACAGACTCGATAGCAGAATCATAACATCCCAGATCTCCAGCGGTAGCCATGTTTGTTCAAAACGAATTCAACCTAAGCGCTGTTTTGTGACGTGGGTGATTACGTTACTGTTGATCATCTGTCCATCATCGTATAAAGCCCGCCCTGGCAATTTCATTGGTTCGCCCAGATTCTGGTTTTCTGTAGTTGCTCCCCAATACGAGACCCTCCAGACCCAACTTCCCGACCAAATTTTCTTTTGGGCGGGGAGAAGTTGGGCTGGCAGCCAGGCTAGATAAATTGGGCTGGCAGCCAGGCTATGTGTCACCTAGTTACATCATTGCAGGAACTGTGTCCTATATATAATTCCAGTAATCTCTCTGTGTGTGTCACCAATGTTATCACGGTCACATCTTTAGTTCAAGTAATATGTATTTTGGTGTTTCCCTGACATCTTAATAACCAACTGCATCGCGGGCACGGTGCACTAGTTAATTAATAGGTTTTGAGGTGATATAGTAAAATAAATTGATGCAACGCCTCACAATTTCCCCAGAAATTGTAACATCTAGTTTGTTATTTAAATGATCACAAATACAGTCGCTAATGTAATGTAAAAAAATACTGCAATTTTGTTCCAATCGCACAGTCCTTCGTGGAGAGTTAAACAACTTGGATTGAGAGGAAAATATGTCATAATAATCTAAGACACGCCCCCTGCTCCGTTCCCTGCAACGTGATTACGTTTTCCATTCTGTCGGCGCTGTCTCTGACTGATACGGTTGATTTGAAGTAAGAGGGAAGGACGGTAGCTGGCAGCATTTCTGGGAATTTCATGTTACTAGTTCTGTGCGGAAAGGTTTCGCAATCAATCGTGTAAACTATCTTAGAAAGTACATTTGCTTAACTTCAGAACAATTAAAGTAATCATATTGCACCGTATAGTCTTCGCTAGCGCAAACACAAAATATAGACACCATGCCTGAAAGGAGGCCCTTCATACGTTTGCCCACAGACGTCTACCCAGTCAACTACGGGTTGTGCTTGAAGCCCGACCTCATCGACTTCACGTTTGAGGGCAAGCTGGAGGCGGTGGTGGAGGTAAATGGATGCAATGAAAGTTGTGGTAGTAGTCTATTTTTGTGGCTAACGGCCAGGCCAACTGTGCGGCTAAATGACAAAGTTTGAGTGGCCAAAGCAACGGAACCTTGCTTATTTAACAGCTGCTAGTTCGTCAGCTACAGCAGCAAATCAGTGAATAACATGCTAGCTGGAGCTAACCTTTATGTGAAACAAACCCCTGGATGAACAAAACCTAACGCTTAGCTAATGTTTTAGCACCAGTCTAGCTAACTCGTAGTTAGTCTACCATATTGTGTCACTCTCATACCTAGCTTCCTATCTGTTACAGTAGACGGTTAGAAAATAGTTTGTTAATAAATGTACAGTAGCAATCTAGCTACCACTAGTATAGTACACACAGTGGCTACTGTACTGTCTGCAGGTTGGCTAGGAGAAACGGGTGGAGCTAGCCTAGCTAACTCGTTGTCAGTTTAGCTTGTCAGATTACTTTAAACCTGTAAACCAGACTTCAGTATTTAGTTGGTTGACTGGTCCTCTAACATCTACGTTGCCAGATAGCTGGAGCTACATAACGTGATTGAATTATTATTTTTAATTAACTGCTGCCAATTGTAGCAATTCACTCTCTACTGACTACTGACTGTACTGTTAGGCTACTTGTAGTAGTGCACGTAGCCTTAACTAGCTGGCTCGCTAGTCTAGCTATACTGTACATTACTCATTGTATCCAAAACTAGCTAGCTCACCTTTGTATTTGTTTGCTACATACGTAGACTAGATGACAACACATCAACTTGTCAAATACGTTAACAAGCTATTAACCAGTAGGTGAGTGGCAACAGCTAAATATTGCCAGGTCCGCTGTGAGCTACTAAGTGCAGCAGATTGTATTAGAATACGAGCTAATGTTTGCTAAATCATTAGTTGCAAATGTCCTCCTCAAGACCTTTCATTTTCCGCCCCTGTTTACCTACTTTGTAAGAGTCGTGTTTGGCTGCGCATGTAATGGACGACGAAATACATATCTGCCAAGGCGTCAAACTATTTACTCCCCCTCTCCCCAAGATCCCAACCTTTTTACTCAATAAATAGATTTCTAAAATCAGGTAACTTCAGAGCATGAAAATGCTCCACTAGCTCAATTTAGTCATTCAGTTCAAAATGGTTTGGCCTATTTTATCTGTTGGATCACATGGGTTTCGCTGTGACAAATGTCCTATCAATTTGTGAGTCCCTAAAAACATTACCTTAAGTTACTGTTGACAGTTGTAACATATGTCAATGTGTTTTATTTTGTTGCCGACTCATTGTGTTTTGTTCATTACAGGTTATTCAAGCCACAAATCAAATTGTGATGAACTGTGCTGACATTGACATTATCACTGCATCCTTTGCACCAGAGGGAGGGGAAGGTGAGGGTGAGAATATTTCTACATTTCTCAATTGGCATAACTTTTATGTGCATATAATGACCATAAAACTTGGACAATCTCTTGAATCGTCATGACTGCTCAGTTTAATATCAATAAATAATCTTTAAAGGGTGCCAGCGTGATTTTGCTTTATTTTTAGAAATTAATGCTACAGGATTCAACTATCAAAATGAGGATGAGAAGGTCACACTTTCATTCCCTAGTGCTCTTCAGAAAGGTAAATGTAAACCTTTCTATCGAAAAAAATGGGTGTCCTTTCTTTTTTCAGGCAAGATTTTTCTCCCCAAAATGTGAAATACCAAAATATATATATGTTGTGTTTCTTTTGTTTGCTGTATCATAAAACCAAAGAGCTCTAAATATTTAACATTAATTTCAAGCTAATTATTTAAAATATAGCTTACATTAGCCTGTGCTCGGATTTCTCCTACTGTAGCACCAATTTTGCCTTGTTTGTTTCTCACCTGCTTGTATCCTATGTTCATTCCTGCCAGTCAGTGTATGTCTTGATTGTGGTTGTTGTTTGGTGTAAATAGTCTCTGTGTCTTGCTTTGTGTTCTTGTGCTTTTAACATTTTTATCCTCTCTGATTCCCTGTGTACAAATGCCCCGCCTTGTTTAACCTGCTTGTTTTTGTAGCTTTTTTTTAGTTTTCCTCTGTATGTTGTACTGCTGTGGTTGTGTGCCGTTGTGCTTTTTAACCTTATTTTTATTCCATAGCCCCCTTCCCCTGTCCCTCAAAAAGCTTCTGCTTTTTGCCAGGCCATCTTTGTAAATAAGAATTTTGTTCTTAATGATTCTGCCTGGTTAAATAAGTAATACAAAAATAAGTCTTAAAAGCTGTTAAAGCATCATATTGTAGCACAAGTTGCTTAAACTTAAATTTCACTGGAATTGACAAGTATTGAAAATAATAATAACACTTAAATGCCTCAGCTTGTGGAATTAAATCCCAGTCCTGTAAAGTTTGTGATTAGTTAATAATAAAAATAATAAAAATAAGAGTTAGAATATAGCTGCAAGCAGCGATGCAGGTTCCTCTGCAAAATGGCAAAATATTATACAAATTTACATTGTGGAAGGTCAAGAGTTGGACAACAAGAGAGCAAAACTACTTAATGTTGGGCCAAGTACAATAGGCTGAATGGGGATTTGAACTCATGAGCATAAGGTTACAAGGCAGCCTCTCTATCCTCTCTGCTACACACCAACTGCCGAAAATGTATGAGTAGAAAGGGCCCGTATTAGCTTTGGTCAGCGTTTGGGACAAAGGTTAAGAAGCGGTTGATATTTCAGTGGAATTGCATGAAATTGCGAGTGGTATTTCATAATGATGTCATCCTGTTTAACTAAACAGATATTCAAATTTAAGACAGGCTAAAAGACTGCAGCTGGATTCAAACCTAAAACCTAATACTTTGCAGGTCACTGTCCCTGTCCATTGAGCTATTCTCAGTGTTGAAAATTGTCATGTTCAGTTACTGTATAAAAAAGTATGCTGTTTCTTCTGTGGGAAGAGCCTAATTTTAAACTACTAAAATTCAATCATATTTTGACATACCAAGGTGAAATTGTTGATGGTACTTCAGAGTGATGTCATCTTGAACCCAATAATGTTTGAAAACCATCAGTCAAAATGATATTTGATTTACTGACACAAAGATATTGAGGCAATGTGGACATTTACATAAATACACCCCTTTCAGACATTTTGTATTACATTTCTCATTCCATTTTACCCTATATAAAACACACCTGCCCGCATACTTGGATAATTAGGACATAGATAGATACTTCTGAGCAGTTGACTAGACCAGCGTTCCCCAGCCATCGGTCCGGTCCGTGGATCATCTGGTACCGGGCTGCACAGAAAAAAACAATACGATTATTTCCTTTTAATTGATTATCAAAGTCTGAAAGACGTTTTATTCTGAAAAATTACCGGATTCTCTCCTTCTCTGCGAAACTTTTCCCCTGAGCAAAAAATCTCTGCAAAGACGTTTGTGTACTCAATTTTTAGCAAGTTTGTGGGCTTCATTGATGGGTAACTATCAAGCGTGTCTCTTCTTGACACATGACACATGATAGTGATGAAGAAAGTGTTTTGTCCGTCTCTTCATAAACGGAGTGACTAAGTTCAGTTGAGTTCTGGATTTTAATAAGTATTTATCAATCTGCAGATTGGGAGAGAACCAGACCTCTGACAATAAATGACACCACACTACCAGGCTTAGGTCTCAATGATGTCTCTCTCAGCTCTGAAGGCTGGAGGACCATCTTTTATAGGGCACAAGAATGTAAACATAGATAGTGACAGTCAGGCAGTAATGACGTTACAACAGTCTCAGAGAAAGAGATTCACTGCTCCCAACACATGACAACTCTCAGACTAGAGTTCAGCAGTACTTTCTCCTGATCCCGAACATCTATTAATCCTGACACATGGACACAATCTACTATTATTAATAGCAAGCTTACATGAGAACATACTAACTAGTATGTAATGACACAGGAAATCGCAATTTCTTCCACAATAGTTACCAGTCAATGAAGCCTGTTTGAGACAACTCTGCTGGTGTTTTGGATGAAGGCTGAATATCATGAGATCGCCACAAAAGCACTGAAAACCCTGCTTCTATTTCCAACATCGTTTGTGAAACTGGATTTTCTGCCGTGCTCGTTTACACAAAAGTGGGACTGACAGATCGAAAGCTAGTTAGTAACAATATAACGATGGAAAACCAGGCTAAGAAACGTAAATATGGGGCTGAAAGATTAAGGCCGAATCCCAATATTCCCCCTTACCCCTTACCCCCTAGCCCTTAGTTTACCCTTGGCCCTCGAAACTGAGGGGTAAGGGCTACATATCAAGACTTGACTTGATATCCCTAAGAAATGGGACGCCACTTGGTTACGGGTACGTCATCTAGCACATATCTATATCTCCAAAGCAAGTAGTGTTATGCGCTGATATCAAACGAAATTCGCTGCTAATGGAGTTTACTTAAAATTGTAGACATGCTAGTCAGAGAAATGCGGGACTGTTGTGCAAATCTGTAAATCTGTGCACTGTAACATTAGCAGACCAAACTAGTGATTTTTAGAAACACTTCAATTAGGAAAATGGTTGCAAATATATATGCACAGGACTGTGTATACCACAAAACAAGACTCATAATTTTTTATCAATTAATTAAGCCGAAAATATGACATTTATCGGTATTAAGGGGTGTATACCCCTTCGTCTTAGCCCTACCCCTAGCTCAAAAAGGGTGTTGGGACACCACTAGCTTTCACGGGAACGCGCAAAACTCAGGGGAAGGGGTAAGGGGGAGTATTGGGATTCGGCCTAAGAGATAAAAAGACATCACATTCATTAGACAAGGTTTTACCAATTGAAAAACGTCATGTAGCTCAAACATAAAGCTCCAAAAACAATTTTTCGCTCAAATCAGCAAAAAAAAATAGTACTCCGCACGCTTACATTAAATGTGAAAGTCGCGATCTAGGATCACATCAAACCCAGAATGTGCATGCATTAGCTGGCAGCTGTGGTGGCGGGGGCCGGTTCTGGTGGGCCAGTTTGGATCAAGTCCATGGCCTATCTTTCCTCCCAGTCCGTCCCTGCCGGTCTGTGAAAATATGTATGACATGAAACCGGTCCGTGGCGCAAAGAAGGTTGGGGACCGCTGGACTAGACTGACCACGTGCGGGATGGCACTGGTTTTATAGCGTTCAGTTCGGTGACTGACAGGAGGGCAATATATCCTTATATTTTGTACTGCTAATAAATTATTTATCTTATCTCCGTATTTATTCAACTTAAATATTCTGTGAGCTACACGTGAGTGCGCTATCGTTCCAAACTTCTGCCTCTGCAGGTACGTCCGATCACAGCACCTAGCAGCAGCTTGAAATGGTAGAAAATGGTTGTGAAGTCATTTACAAAAACTTAAGACAAAATTATGAAAACATACTTGCCAACCCAATTTTCATCCGCAGACTTTGAAAAACACTGATTTAGGGGACCATTTCTCAATGGTTTAATTAGGGACCAGATTTGAGTTTGTGAAAAAGAGGACATTTCGCTGTGTGTGTGTGTGTGTGTGTGTGTGTGTGTGTGTGTGTGTGTGTGTGTGTGTGTGCGGTGCGGTGCGGTGCGGTGCGGTGCGGTGCGGTCTATCTGATTCTACAGCCAGTGCTCGCGCGAGAAGGTGGAACGTAAGGGAGATAGCCTTTACAAAACTTGTTAGGGCGTAATAGTTTGTGAAAGACCCAGAGAAACACAAATATCCGACGAGGCAAAATCCCAGAAAATTTTTTAATCCCTGCTGGACGCATTTTTTGTCTCAAAAAGAAATGTCCGGGAAAAAGATGACCTCTGGTCACCCTAGTTTTATTCTTTAATGAATGTTTGTTAATGACTTATTTTTCAACCAATAACTCAATTAAAACTATAAAGAGGGAAATTCACAACTTTTTATCGCAATTTTCACTTGCTCCTGCAATTTAATTTTTTGATAAAATAAAATTTTTTTTTGACAGTTTTTCAATTACCAATGGAAGACAGACAGACCATTATAACCCTTAAAAGTGTAGGTCTTTCCTTTTTTAGAAATTGGAAAGAAAGCCAAGGTGTCAGTGAGTACAGTTTCCTACACCATCAAAAGGCACTTGGAAACTGGAGGAAATTCTGACAGGAAGAGGTTCGGCAGAACCAAAGCAAGAACAGAATCAGAAGACAAGTTTCTTAAAGTCAACAGCTTGCATGATAGGCGGCTCACAGGACAACAGCTTCAAGCACAGCTTAACACTGGTCGAAGTCAGAAAGTCTCAGTTTCAACTGTGAAAAGACTTTGAGCTGCAGGTTTGACAGGTCGAGTGGCAGTCAGAAAGCCATTGCTAAGATGGCAAAATAAAGAGGCTTGCCTGGGCCATGAAGCACCACATGTGGACTATTGAAGACTGGAAGAAGGTCTTATGGACCTATGAAACAAAATTAGAAATCTTTGGTTCATCACGCAGGGTGTTTGTACGCCATTGAGTAGGCGAAAGGATATTTCCTCGGTGTGTGACACCAACTGTCAAACATGGAGGAGGAAGGGTGATGGTCTGGGGCTAGTCTGTTATAGGCCTAGTTGGTCAGAGGTTCATCCTCCAGCAAGATAATGACCCAAAACATACCTCCAGGCTATGTCAGAACTACCCTCAGAAGAAAAATACAATCATGGAATTGTAGTCTCCAGACTTAAAACCCATCGAGCTAGTTCGGGATGAGCTAGACAGAAGGGTGAAAGCAAAGCAACCTACAAGTGCAACACATTTGTGGGAACTTCTGCAACAGTGTTGGGAAGAACATTCTGAACAATATTTGATTTCCATTGTAGAAAGAATGCCTTGAGTGTGTTTGGCTGTTATATCTGCAAAAAGTGGCTACTTTGAGTCCAAAATGTAGATTACATTTTGTTAAACAAAACGATTCCATGATATCTTTTTTTTATCTCCAATTGTTTATTTGTTCTATGCTTTAATTTCAGAGTACATTGAGACATTGAACTGCGTAAATTTCATAAAAAACAGCAAAAATTGAGGTGTTCTAAAACTTTTGACCAGTAGTGTACATCACGATATATTCATATTTCTTAATTTTTTGTCCATTCGTTTCAATAGAATATAATTCTAACTGTTTCAGCTAATCTACCACACTTGGTCAGATTTGGATGGGGTATGGCAGGTGTCACATGGGTTGAATTTGTCCAACTTTTGCAGTGTTGCGCACAGAAGAAGAGCTAATGTATAGCTTTCAACAGTACATTAAAGGGATCGCAAGAAAACTTAGTTCATTATTTGTAGTGATATAGCTATATCAAATGTATTACATGACTGAATACTCAATTCTGTTGGCCTACAATAGACATTTCACAATTGTACCCAACCTGGCATCTTTGCTTGCATGGATACACTTTTCCACACTGCATTTTTGACATTTAAGTCTCAGAAATGGGTTTATTCGCCATGAATGTTTACACAGACACGGAATTTGTTTTGGCAGGGAGGTGCATACAATAAACATATAGGAATCTTAAATTTAAATGTGGTCTAACTATACTAAGGATACATAAACTAGCAATATTAAGTGGAATGATGCATAAACTAGCGATACTAAGTGGAGTACTAGCAATACTAAGTGGAATACAATTAAAATAAAATATACAATAAAATATAAGTTGCCAATTTACAATATAAAATACAATCAAATAATACAGGAATTGAATGTAGTGCAAAATGTAGATAATTTTAAGACATTCAGTCAGTGTGAGCTCTTGGCCTTGTTGAGGAGGCCTACAGCGGAAGGGAAGAAACTGTTTGTGTGGCGTGAGGTTTTGGTCCTGATGGACCGCAGCCTTCTGCCGGAGGGGAGTGATTGAAACAGGGAGTGTCCAGGGTAGGAGGAGTCGGCCACAATCTTCTTCGCTCGCCTCAGGGTCCTCGAGGTGTGCAGGTCCTCGAGGGGAAGGCAGATTGCAGCCAATCACTTTCTCCGCAGAGCGGATGATACGCTGCAGCCCGCTCTTGTCCTTAGCAGTGGCAGCAGCGTACCAGACGGTGATGGAGGAGGTGAGGATGGACTCAATGATGGCTGTGTAGAAGTGCACCATCATCGACTTTGGCAGGTTGAATTTCTTCAGCTGCCGCAAGAAGTACATCCTCTGTTGTGCTTTCTTTGTGAGGGAGCTGATGTTCAGTTCCCACTTGAAGTCCTGGGAGAGGTTAGTGCCCTGGAAGCGGAAGGACTCCACAGTGTTGACTGGGGAGTCACACAGGGTGATGGGGGTGAGTGGGGCTGTGTTCTTCCTGAAGTCCACAACCATCTCCACTGTCTTGAGAGCATTGAGCTCTAGGTTGTTCTGGCTGCACCAGGTCACCAGGTTGTCTGCTTCCCACCTATAATCAGACTAATCTCCACCAGAGATGAGCCCAATGAGGGTGGTGTTGTCCGCAAACTTCAGGAGTTTGACGGACGGATGACTGGAGGTGCAGCTGTTGGTGTACAGGGAGAAGAGCAGAGGAGAAAGGACGCAGCCCTGGGGAGATCCAGTGCTGATGGACCGGGAATCAGAGACTTGTGTTCCCAGCTTAACGCACTGCTTCCTGTCAGACAGGAAGTCTGTGATCCACCTGCAGGTGGAGTCAGGCACGTTCAGCTGGAAGAGCTTGTCCTGAAGCAGAGCGGGGATGATGGTATTAAAGGCAGAGCTGAAGTCCACAAACAGGATCCTGGCGTAGGATGCTGGGGAGTCCAGGTGCTGTAGGGTGAAGTGGAGGGCCATGTTAACTGCATCGTCCACAGACCTGTTGGCTCTGTAGGCAAACTGCAGGGGGTCCAGTAGAGGGTCTGTGATGGATTTTAGGTGTGCTAGCACCAGGCGCTCAAAAGACTTCATTACCACAGAGGTCGGGGCGACGGGTCTGTAGTCATTATGTCCAGTTGGCCTGGGCTTTTTGGGCACAGGGATGATGGTGGAGGACTTGAGACAGGCTGGCACATGGCATGTCTCCAGGGAGGTGTTGAAGATGTAGGTAAACACCGGAGACAGCTGGTCTGCGCAGTTCTTGAGGGTGGCTGGAGAGACAGAGTCCGGCCCGGCTGCTTTGCGGGGGTTCTGTCTCTTGAACAGTTTGTTAACTTCTCTCTCCTGAATGGAGAGGGTCGTCACTGTAGATGGGGGAAGGGGGGGGCCTCACGGGTGGAAAGGGGTTGTTCAGGACTGTCCAATTGTCTTTCAAATCTACAGTAGAACTCATTCAGGTCGTTGGCCAGGCGGGAGTCGTTAGTGGAGTGGGGAGCTCTGGGCTTGAAGTTGGTGATCTGCCTGAGGACTCTCCAGACAGAAGCAGAGTCGTTAGCAGAGAATTGGTGTTCCAGTCTCTGCGAGTACAGTCGTTTAGCCTCTCTCACCAGCTTGCTAAACCTGTTCTTCGACTCCTTGAATCTGTCCCCACTCCTAAACGCTGCCTCTTTGTCCAGCCTCAGCCTTCTGAGTTTAGCTGTAAACCAGGGTTTGTTGTTGTTGTAGCTCATCCTGGTGCGTATTGGTATACAGCAGTCCTGACAGAAGCTGATGTATGATGTCACAGCCTCCGTGAGCTCATCAAGACTATTGGTAGCAGTCACGAACAAGTCCCAGTCAGTTCAGTCCAAGCACGCCCGCAGTTCCTCCATAGCCTCACTGGTCCACAGTTTCGAGGTCCTCACATCAGGCTTACAGCGCTTAAGCTTCTGCCTGTATGCAGGAATCAGGTGGACAATGGCGTGGTCTGAGTGACCCAGTGCTCGGGGAACCGCATGGTATGCTTTACTGATAGTAGAGTAGCAGTGATCCAAAGTGTTCTCTTCTCTGGTAGGGCATTTGATGAATTGTCTGTATTTGGGGAGTTCTTGAGTGAGATTGCCTTTGTTAAAGTTGCCTAGCACAATAACCAAGGAATCTGGATTTTCATGCTCCACGCACAATATCTGGTTTGCGAGTACACGTTGAGCCTCGTTGGCGCTAGCCTGAGGGGGCATGTAGACGCCGACCAGTATGAATGAAGCAAACTCACGTGGCGAGTAAAAATGTTTACAGTTAATAAAAAAGGATTCCAGATCAGGAGAACAATGCTGCAGAATCACTGTCACATCTTCACACCAGCCACTGTTAATAAAAAAACAAATACCACCGCCTTTCGTTTTGCCAGAAAGCAGGGAGTCGTGATCCGCTCTAAGCAGTTTGAAACCTGCTAGCCGTAGTGGGCTCGTAGTAGCCGAGTCTGGGATCATTTCACTCAGCCATGTTTCCGTAAAGCACAAAACAGAAGATGAACGAAAGTCTCTGTCTTTCCATACCGCTAGCTGAAGTTCGTCCAGTTTGTTGCTCAGCGAACGAACGTTGGAGAGAAATATCCCCGGCAACGCTGTGCGCACTCCGCGCCGACGATGTCGCACCAAAGCACCGGCCCGTTTACCTCTCCTATGATTCTTCGCTGCTAGGACAAAGCCGAGAGTGACTTTGACTATAATTCCCACTAAATCTGCCGCTGGAAGCAGAAAAGTGGGAAATAAATCCACAGGAGTTGTAGTCCTGATGTTAAGAAATGCTTCTCTTGTTAGAGATCCCCGGATATCTTGGCAGAACACTGAAATAACAGAAAAAACAAGACAAAATGTCAGACGAGTCTTATAAAACCGAACGACAAAGCCTGAAAGCAATGCTCTACTCTCTGTGCAATACTGGTTGTGAGGATATGGAAGATTGCGATGTGTGTGTAGATGGCATAAGATTGCTTGCGATGTTTGCATAGCTTAAGTTCCATACGTTAATTTTATGCCGTGCCTTGTGAGAATGGGGCTGTGATCAATCTTATTTATAGAAGTCTCTACTGCGGTTAGCATGGTATAGTCAAAATCCATATTGTAGGCATATATATATATATATACCGTTGTAGTACAGAGTCAAACCTTCAAGATCTTAAATCTGATCACCTCACTAAGACGCCGTACCGCAGACCACATTAGCACAAGAACTGCCGACTTTGCTTGAATTTACCTCATACAATGCCACTAACTTTCTGGAAGAACGTCAAAGGGTTGATACCAGACCTGGTGTCTCCTTCTCCCAATGGAGAGGGCAGCCAAATGGCCCACTCTTCTCAGGCTCTCCTTACTCAAGAGAAACTCTGGATCAAACAAAGGGATCTAAACAACAAAGGGGATGTACAAAACATTTCTCAAGGACTACACTGTTCAAAAGCAATTCAGGGATGGTATAGCCTGACGTTGTCATACTCATAATTCTAGTCAGAATATGAGTCTGAAAACTCTCCGTTGGGCTGTGACTACGGGGCGTGTTTCAACCGAACTCGTAAAACAAATGCCTCTTCGCTCAATTGGATAGACCTACAACCAATCAGAGCAACGTATTATGTTGTTTGTTGAAAACGAATTCAACCCAAGCGCTCTTTCGTGACGTTGTTGATTACGTTACTGTTGATCATCTGTCCATCATCGTATAAAGCCCGCCCTGGCAATTTCATTGGTCCGTCCCAATTCTGGTTTTCTGTAGTTGTCCCCAATACGAGACCCTCCAGACCCAACTTCCCGAACACATTTTTTTGTGGGCGGGGAGAAGTTGGGCTGGCAGCCAGGCTAGGGATGGTATGAATGGAAAGGAAAATAGGGAAATTCTGTTTATTTAGAAGTGAATTTGTTTTTACAACCGATAATCAGCTTTCAAAGGGGCTGGCTAGCAAACAGAACGACAATATAAAGTGGATATATTTTCACTATAGATCAGTGAATTTTGTTACATAAATGTATGTGTTTACTGATGTCAAAACTGTCAGCACATTGCAAATGTACAAGCGCTGTATGGTGAATTTGGCGCAACATTTTGACAACTGGCAACCATCGTGCATATAATGACTTCTGTTGAACTAAATGTTTAGATGATTTTGATCCTAGATTCAAATCTGACCCCTGTAATTTGTACAGATGACGACTAGCCTACCGCTGTGTGGGAATCACAGGAGCTTACCAGTTGAAGGGCGTACAAAAATACAGGGTGTTGATCACAGCCTGGAAACATACCTAGCTACATGTTTGGTACCAACATTGTGTATGTAGTACAAAAAGTTTTAAGGGTGGGAAAATGGGTAAGCTAAATAGAGCTACCACAGCCTACTAGTTTTGCAGTTCATCAATGTTTCCTGCGATAACACAGCCTGGGTAGGGGTGTGCATTTTTTTCAAGTTATTTGACATCGACCAACAAACAGTAGCCTACTCTGTAAGTTGTCGTCAAATTGTGCTAGCCAAAGGTGGAAACACTAGCAATCTCTTTCACCACCTGAAAGCCATGCATGTGCGCGAAAATGAATCTATCAGAATGCGTTTGACAAATCCAATGCCAGGTTGGTTAGAATTGTAAAATGTATGTTTATTGTAGGCCAACTGAATCGAGTATTCAGCCATGTAATAATTGTTTAGAGCTAACTCTACAAATATTTAACAGTTTTTTTGCAATCCCATAAACGTAGGCTACTGAGTCGATCTTCCGTGGCAATTAAACGCTGCAAAATTTGGAAAATTATTTGAATGCGGGTCCGTGTGCAGCGTAACGTTGCACATTTCGAACATTCCAATTGAATATTTTCCGATAGACAAATACTATAGAGGGTTTTCACCGACGCGTCATCAGACTGGAAGTCGCCATCTTGGAGGCACTCCGCATCACAACAAAGCATTGGCACTGAAGTATATCCCGAACGTCGTCAAGGAAAATGGTGAATTATTGCCGTGTTTCAGGTTATACAAATAGGACAGATCGTGAAAAACATTTGGTATATTATCGACTTCCAAAAGTTATTAAAAACCAGGGAAAGGAATGCCAGAGATTGTCAGAGGAAAGGAGCCGCTTGTGGTTTGCAAAGCTCAACCAAGATCTACGAAGGTAAAATCTGGACAACATACGGATTTGTTCGGCACATTTCTTGTCAGGTATTGTGAAATGTTTATTTCAGCGGCTCAAAACACATTTTCTATTGTAATGATAATATTTCTAATAGTAAATAGTAAAAACAATTACTGCTTTTATTGTTTTTACTGTGCGCTTATTTTACTGTAAAGCTGACATTGACATAATATAATTCATATCCAACTACTGCATGTGTATGGGTTCGGCGAGAAAACCAGGTAGTTAACAATATCGGGATATCCAACTGAAGGCAGAATCACCGGGTCGTCACAGATCCAAGTAGAGGGAGCTAACTGGTAGGGATCTGCACCGCCAATAAATCCAAATTTCTCAAAATATCGACCCTTTTCTTGTGGTCCAAGTCCTTCCCTATATGCCTTTGGATCTTGGACGCGTTTTGAT